>NC_056694.1:13602500-13867500 GCF_018350215.1 Panthera leo | reverse complement strand
CAATGTTACCAAGGTTAGTTCTTTTCTTCTCCACCACCATCAGTGAGGTTAATCATTTGTTCCACAATTAGGTCCAGTTGTTGCCATCTGTATTCTAGTCTGGGTTTTTCCACACCTTGGCTGATTTAAATTATTCATTTATTTTGAGGGGGTCTGTTTCTAAATCTCAGAACTACACAGTTTATATTGAACCAAAGACAGACTTTGAACATTCTTCTCAAAAGTAACATCTTAGGATGGCTTGGCGTTTAAATTCAGAGAAGTGTCATTCCCTGTCTCTCCTTATGATTTCTTCTCCTTTTCCTCTTCTCCATATGCCTCCCCACGCCTCCATAACCAGTTTGTTCATTTTTCAGTATATACTTCCTGCGGTTTGTTTTTGTCTTGTTTTTTGCATAAATGAGCAAGGCTTGGGTGTTTTTTAAAAAGTTGTTTTTTATGTTTATTTATTTTTGAGAGAAAGAGACAGAGCATGAGCGGAAGAGGGGCAGAGAGAGAGGGAGACACAGAATCCGAAGCGGGCTCCAGGCTCTGCCCCGACGTGGGGTTCGAACTCACAGACCGTGAAATCATGACCTGAGCTGAAGTTGGATGCTTAACCGACTGAGCCACCCAGGCACCCCAAGGCATGGATGTTGTTAAGTCTCTTTTTTACATATTGGCAACTTGCTTTCCAGAAAGGCGACTTCCAATGAGCCTTCCCACAAGGATATAATATTTCCTGTTTCACTGTAACCTGAACAACGATCGATGGTTTATCATTTCAATCTTTAGGGATTTGATAGGTAAAATTAACTTCTGGTCCTAGTCTGCATTTCTCTGATTTCCTTCAAGCTTACATATGTTTCAAATGTTCCTTGGCTGATTGTATGTCCTCCTTTGTGAGCTCTCTGTGCTTGGCCCATACATCTATTAGAGACTTAACAGATTTTTAGAGGCCCTTTATACAATGAGGATATTAACTCTTTATCCCCCGTCACTGTTTTGTACGTTCCTTTAGAGCACCTACAGATCCTTCTTTGTGTGTCCCTGAATTGCTTTCCCCAGTGGAGCTGCTAAGATTACCCTTCTCATTCCACAGCAACCCATTTCTGACTTTAACTGGGTGGGGAACAAGAGGTCACTGAATCCAATGACCTCTTGATAAGCAGAGCAGGGAACATTTCTTCTGTTTGCTTGCACATACAGCGTTTACAAAGCTTATGAGTTTTGTTTGAAATGAACGCGTGATCTCGAGCTTGGCTTCACATACACACATTAGTTTGAACGGCACACCCACACTCCAAGCCATCCTAAGATGTTACTTTGGAGAGGAATGTACAAAGTCTGTCTTTGGTTCAATATAAACTGTTTAGTTACATATTAATTATAGTTCTAGTGAGCACCGTGAAGTTTTGATGCGAACAAGTGATTTTTGAGCTTGGCTGCGTATAAACTGTTTATCACACCGTTTATTTTTTTATTATTTATTTATTTACTTATTTATTTATTTTTAAAATTTTTAAACATTTACTCATTTTTTGAGAGACAGACACAGAGCACAAGCAGGGGTGGGGCAAAAAGAGAAAGCAGGGGTGGGGCAGAGAGAGACGGAGACCCAGAATCAGAAGCGGGCCCCAGGCTCTGAGCTGTGAGCACAGAGCCCGACGCGGGGCTCAAACTCACAAACTGTAAGACCTTGACCTGAGCCGAAGTTGGATGCTTAACCAACTGAGCCACCCAGGAGCCCCAACACAGTTTTTTTAAATGTTTATTTATTTTTGAGAGAGAGAGAGAGAGAGAAAGAGAGAGAGAGAGAGAGTGCAAGTGGGAGAGGAACGTAGAAAGAGGGTGACACAGAATCCAAAGCAGGCTCCAGGCTCTGAGCTGTCAGCACAGAGCCCAATTTGGGGCTTGAACCCACGACCCATGAAATCACGACCTGAGCCGAAGTCAGACGCCCAACCGGTTGATCCACCCAGACACCCCCGCATAAACTGTTTAGTATCAACCAGAACTCGCGTTAATGCCCTGTAAGCGATTGGCTTCAAGAAGGATGATAGATTCTGAGCTTGACATGACCTGCTTCGTTTTGTCTCAATTTCCTCACATTTCGCTCCCGTTAACAATGTCATTTCCTGGTTGTACCTGCTTGTTTCCCTTAGCCGGTTTCAACTTGTGAACCGAAACATCTGAAGTGGAGTCAGGAATGTCAAGGGACCCTAAAATGGAGCCAGGAGGCAATTGGGAAAGCTGGTCTTACATACAGCCACGCCCGGATGGAACTTGAACTTGACCGTGCCAACCACAAACCGCTACATCCTGTTGCAATTCTCAGAAAGAGGCTGATTTCCCTGAACTCCAGCCTAGCAGCCTGAAGCTTTAAAGAAGAAAGTAACACCTATTTTGCAAGTTTCCATGAGTGCCTCTGGAAGAGGACGGCCACGTCATGACTGCCCCCTGGCTGGCAGTGACGGAAGGACACATCCCGACTTCCCAGGTGCTGAACTGTGACCCACAAAGGCGTGACGGCGGCGAATTGAGTTGAGAACTGTCCGTCCCTGGTGATGGGGAGTACAAAGATAGGACAAATCAAGAATCTCTCCCAGGTTGCTGGCTTGGACTGATGCACCCACTCTATGGTCATATATATATCTTTTCACCACTTTAATTGTTTCACCACAAATATCCCTGACGGTAAAGTTCTATGAGACTTCCTGGTCACCTCCTGCAGGCAACATTCCTAGAATTTGGTAAATTTAAAAAGCGGATTGCGTTGCCGCTTCAACCTGCATTTTCGCGGTGATATCGAACTCGCTTTTCTGAACTCCCGAGTCGCTCGTGTTTCTCTTCTTGCAAGTTGCCTGTTCCTCCAACTTCCTCTTGCGGTGCTCATCTCATTTTCGTTGCTTCACAAGAGTAGTTTATACAATGAGAACCTTGAGCACCTGTCCAGCACATGTTAGAAATTATTCTTTCCCAAGGTTCTATTTTATGTTAGTACTGAAGTGTTGGCATTTTTGATATTTTCATTGTATGTATATAACGTGTATTTGGCATGTTTCCCTCTGCATCTTGCTCTTTTCGTTCAAAATTGTTTCATCATTTGCCAACTTTGATACATGTAACCGTAACTCATTCATTTTTACTCTATTAACATGCCATGCCACAAAGGATTACTCCATTCTGTGAATGGATTGAATATTCCTATTGTTGCCTTTTTTCTTTTCCTCTTTTCTTTGTTTGTTTTAGTTTTGCTTTGCTTTTGCAAACAATTTTGCAACGAGTATTCATAAGTATATCTCCTTTGGCCGTAGGTGAGAATTTCTTTCCTGAGTGGTAGAGTATAAAACTCTTCTGCTTTAGGGGTACCCGGCTGGCTCAGTCAGAAGAGCACACGACTATGGCTTGTAAGTGTGAGCCCCACACCGGGTGTAGACATTACTTATAAATAAATACACTTTAAAAAAATCTGCTTCACTAGATACAATCAAATTCACCTCCAAAGTTGTTATAGCAATGTGCACACCCACTAGCAATGGAGTAGAGTTTGTTTCTCCTCAATCTTACCCACATTCAGTAGTGTTAAACTTAAATTTTTGCCTATCTGATAGATGTGAATTGACATTCATTGTTTTTTTAATTTGTCTTTCCATGATTACTTGTGAAATGGAGACCTTTCAGTGTTTAATGTTTAAATAAATATTCAGTCATCATTTGGGTTTCCTCGTCTATAAATTGCCAGTTCATATGGTTTGTCCATTTTTCTGTTAGATTGCCTTTTTTTACTGGCAGTAGACATTCCTTAAATGTTCTGTAAATAGCTATTTGTTTCGTACATTGTAAATATCTTCTCTAAGTGTGTAGATTCTTGATTATAAGGACGTTTTATATTTTAAAGTAATCCAATTTACCCAACGTTTCCTGGATGTCTTGTGCTTTCTTTTAAGTAGACCCTCCTTACCAAAAGATTATAAATATATTCTTTTATATTTTCTTCCAAAAGTTTTAAAGCTTTGCCTCTGAAACTTAGGTTTTTAGCCCACTTAAAATGTATTTCATTTATGGTATGCAATAAGAACATAGTAGTTTCCATATTTCATTAGAAGTACTACTTTCCCAGGGCACCCGAGTGGCTCAGTTGGTTAAGTGTTTGACTCTCGGTTTCAGCTCAGGTCGTGATCTCACGGTTGCATGAGTTTGAGCCCCACATTCGGCTCTGTGCTGACAGTGTGGAGGCTGCTTGGGATTCTCTCTCTCTCTCTCTCTCTCTGTCTCTCTCTTTCTCTCTCTGTCTCTCCCTCTGTCTCTACCTCTCCCCCGCTCATGCTATCTCTCTCTCTCTCTCTTTCAAAATAAATAAACTAAAAAAAAAGTACTACTTTCCCCATTAATTTATGATGCTGTCTCCCTCATATGTTGAGTTCCTATTATTATGAAATTCCAGAACACTTCTACAAATTATTTCTTTAAGAAAATGGATTGTCCACGGCTCCCACCATTCTCGTATCCTAGAGATCCTAGAATTCCTACCAGTTAAATGTTGAGGCATCTCAATTTAACCTCTAAGTCTCTTAACTGCTCTTTCTTGTTTGGCCTTCTCTGCCTTTCTGTGGTACCCTTTGGGTGAATTTCTCAATTCTGTCTGATTAATTAATCATCCTTTTGTTTCCATTTTCTGAAATTGTAGCGATCCCTTTCCTGGGATTGTGTCATTTGAATTGATTCTTTTTTGTACCTACTTGCTGTTTTTTTTTTCCCCCAGCCTCACTTGTTTTTTATAGTTTCTTTTTTTTTTTAATGGAGAATATATCTTCTTTTTCTCTTTGAGTATCTTGATGATATCTATTTTAAAGTCTTTGTCAGACTGTTCTATAAATTTCATTTCACACAAATGAATTTCTGTTCTGTCCTGAATGTTGATTTGTTGGCTTCCATGGGACGTATGTTCTTGTATTTTGATATTTTGGTTTACAGTGCAATTTTCTATGGGCTTTGTTTTTGTTTGTTTTTCATTATTTAATCCTCTCTGTCTAGTGGTTTGCAGTTCCTTCCACCTGATCCCTTAGGATTTGGATCCAGACTAGGCTTTGTGTTGATATTGAGACAGAGCTGGCCCATGTCTTGGCATCGTAATCTAAAAAACAAAAAAAAATTTCTTTGAGAGAGAGAGAGAGAATGAGTGGGGGAGGGGCATAGAGAGAGGGAGACACAGGATCTGAAGCCAGATTGAGGATCTAAGCTGTCAGCACAGAGCCCAATGAGGGGCTCGAACTCACGGACAGTGAGATCATGACCTGAGACAAAGTTGAACTCTTAACCCACTGGGCCACCCAGGCGTCCCTTGGTATCCTAATCTAAAGGTTAAGTTTATGTTCGCCTTCCTCCCTGGAGCTACAGTTTGCCAGGAGATATAACCCTAGGCAGCATCCTTAAAATCATGGCTTTTATTGAGATATAATTCACATACCCTAAAACTCATGCTTGTGAAGTGTACAATTCAGTAGCTTTTTGTTTGTTTTTGAAAGAGAGAGCTCAAGCAGGGGAGGAGAAGGTGGGGAGAGAGAGAGAGAGAGAGAGAGAGAGAGAGAGAATCTCAAGCAGGCTCCACACCCAGGGTGGGGCTTGAACCCACCACCCTGAGATCATGACCTGAGCCAAAATCAAGAGTCACCTGCTTAACAGATTGAGCCACCCCGGCACCCTCGTAGTTTTTAGTTCCGTCATAAAGGTGTACAACCATCACCACTAATTCCAGAACATTTTTATCAACCCCCAAAGAAACACCATACCCATAGGCGGTCATTCTTCATTCCCTCCTACCTCCAGCCCCTGACAACCCCTAAGCTTTCTATTTTTGTGGATTTGCCTATTCTGGACATTTCATACAAACGGATTAATATAATGGGGTCTTCTGTGTCTGGCTTCTTTCACCTAGCGTAGTACTTTCCAGTTTCCTCCATATTGCAGTCTGTAACGTGTATTATAGCATGCCCTTGATTCCTTTTTAGGGTTCCCTAGTATTGCATTATATGGCCAAACCACGTTTTATGTATCTACACATCACCTGATGGATATTTGGGCTGTTTCTACTTTTCCATTTGTGAATAATTCTCCTGTATTAGTCATCTTTGATGCCCTAAGAAAATACTGTGGACGGAGTGGCTTCAATAACAGGAATTAATGTCTCACAGTTCTGGAGGCTGGAAGTCGGAGGTTGAGGTGACAGCATGGTCAGTCTCTAGTGAAGCCCGTGTCCCTGGATTGCACCTTCTTGCTGTGTCCCCACGTGGTCTTTTCTTATGAGAACACTAATCCCATCATTAGGTCCCTATCCTCCTGACCTCATCTCAACCTAATCACCCCCAAAGACTCTGTCTTCATATCCTACCAGCCCATTGGGAGTCAGGGCTTCAACATACGAATTGGGGGAAGTGGGGAGACATAATTCAGTCCAGAAGATTCTGCTCCTGGCTCTCCAAAATTTGTGTTCTTGTCACATGCAAAATGTATTAATTTCACCTCAATAGTCCCCAAGCCCCAGCTCTTGCTAGAAAAAACTCTAAAGTGCAAAGTCTCATCTAAGTATCGTCAGATACGGGTGAGATTCAAGGTACTATTCATCCTGAGGGAAAATTCTTCTCCAGCTGTGAACCTATGAAACCAACCTGTGTGCAGTACAATCATGGGCCAGGCAGAAGATAAACATTCCCATTCCAAAAGGGAGAGATAAGAAAGAGGGAAGGGGTGATGGGTCCCAAGCAAGTCCACAACCTAGTGAGGTAAATCCCATTAGGTCTTAAGTCTTGAGAATAATCCTCTTGGACTCTATATCCCACTTTTGGACCCACTGGGGTGGCATTCCCTTCCCCTTGGCTCTCCCAGGCAGAGATCTTGCCACCAAGGCTCTGAGATGGAGACTACCCAGCCTATTGAAATTGAGGTGATGCCTTTCTTCTTTGAAACCAAAGAGGCAGCACCGCCAATCTCAGGATCATCTTTGGGGTCATTCTTCCTTTTTTTATGGGAAAAAAAAAACCCAAAAAACAAAAAAACAGTGCACATTATAGCTGAATATCTCTCTAGTCCAGTCCTGTAGAATCCAGGGAGTCTGAGAGGCTTCCTTCATCTGGACAGGCTCTCTCTGTCTCCTTTGGTTCAAACTGGCAGTGTCTTTGCTAATATAACACCACCTCTATTCCTGGCTCCTGCCGAGATGGCTGAGCCTGATTGAGTCCATGAGTCATACCCAGGCTTCCTTTATCAAATGGTTGTTCAGTCACACCGTTAGAACACTCTTCGGAACACTTTTGTCTCATTTTTTGCGATATGGATAGGCTGAGATGTTTCCAAATTTCCAAGTTCCAGTTCCCTTTGGTCTAACACCTCCTTCTTCTATTCGTCCCCCTCCTTGTGTGTTGTACTGTAAGGAGTCAGGAGAAACCAAGCTGCTCCTTCGACACTTCGCTTAGACATCTCCTCGGCTAAATACCCAATGTCATCATTCACAGGTTCTACCTTCCAGAGAACACTAGAACATAGTCTGGCCACGTTCTTTGTCCCCGGATACGGGGGACGGTCTCTCCTCCAGCTTTCAATAACGTGTTCCTCGTTTGCATCCAAGATCTCAACGGAATCACTTTTAACGTCCATATTTCTGTCGTGCACCTCAAAACTCTGCTGACCTCTACCCACTGCACCGTCCCCAAACCGCTTCCCTTCTACACCTCGTGTATTTCTTACAGAAACACCCCACTTCTTGGTGCCGCAATCTGTCTTAGTTAGCTCAGGCCACCATAACAAAATGCTAGAGACTGGGAGGGGAAAGCAACAGAAATGTATTTCTCACAGTTCTAGAGACTAGACGTCTGGGGTCAGGGTGTCAGTATGGTCGGGTTCTTGTGCGAACTCCCTAGCTTGAAGATGGCTACCTTTGTGCAGCGTCCTCACGTGGTAGAAAGGTGGGTGGCACTCTGGTGTCTCTTATTATAAGGGCACTAATCCCATGGGGAGGCCCAATCCTCATGACCTCATCTGAACCTAATTGTATCCCAAAGGCCCCATCTCCAAATACCATCATACTTCAATAACAAATTTTGGAGTGGGGGAACAGTTCAGTTCATAGAACCTGATATAAGCGTTTCTGTGTAAGTTTTTGTATGGATATATATTTTCAAATCTCTTGACTATAGACCTAGGAATGGGATTACTTGGTCACATCGTAATTCTGGGTTTGACCTTCTGAAGAACTTCACAGCACCTCTGCCATTTTACATTCCTACATACAATGTATGAGAATTCCGTTTCCTCCACGTCTTTGAGAACACTTGTTGTCATCCATTGTTTTCATTTTTTTTAATGTGTTTATTTATTTTTGAGAGAGACAGAAGGGGGGGGGTGGGCAGAGAGAGGGGGAACAGAGGATCTGAAGCGGGCTCGCACTGACAGCAGAAAGCCTGATGCAGGCTCGAACCCACGGACCAGGAGATCATGACCTGAGCTGAAGTCGGATGCCACCCAGGTGTCCCATCATCCACTGTTTTTCTTAGCGCCATCCCAGTGGGTGTGAAGGGACCTCTCACTGTGATTTTGATTTGCATTTCCCTAAGGCTACGTGTCAGGCACGTTTTCATGTGTTTATTGGTGACTTGAGTACAATAGTCCCCCCCTCCTCCACTTATCCATAGAGGATACATTTCAAGACCCCCAGCAGATGCCTGAAACCCCAGAGAGTAGCAAGCCCTATATATACTATGTTTTTTCCCCATACATACATACGTACCTGTGATAAGCTTTAATGTATAAATTAGGCACAGTAAGAGATTAACAACAATAACTAATAACCAAATAGAACAATTTATAGCAGTCTACTGTAATAAGAGTTACGTGAATGTGTTCTCTCTCTCTCTCTCTCTCTCAAACTATCTGATGGTACTGTCCTCACTCTTCTTGTGATGATGTGAGATGGTAAAATACTATGTGATGAGATGAAGTGAGGTGAATGACATAGGCATTGTGACGCAGCATCAGGCCGCTAATGACCTTCTGACAATATGTCAGGGGGAGGGTCATCTGCTTCTGGACCACAGTTGACTGTAGGTAAGTGAAAGCTCGGGCAGTGAAGCCACGGATAAATGGGGATTCTGCTGCGTCTCTTCTAGAGAAATATCTATTCAAATCCTTTACTCACGTTTAATTGGGTTATTTGTCTTTTCATTGTTGAGTTGTATGAATTTTTTATCTAGTCTATGTACAAGTTTCTGATCAGGTGTATGATTTGAAACTATTTTCCACCTGTAGTAGTGTGTAGCTTTATTTTTCGGGCTCTTTTCATGATCAAGTTCAGAAAGCCGCTCTCCAGCTCCCGTCCTCACACAGAGCAGTGATTGTAGCTTAGGAATGCTACACTCAGCCTGACGCTAGACCCGGGGGTCCAGCAAGCGCAGGACTTTGGCTTGAGTTTCTGCTGCGTCCAGTCCAAGGAGATGTTTATCTTGTACTTGAGCCTCAATCTATCCTTTAGTTTTGCCTTTTGTGTTTTATCTATCATCGCTGAGTTTCTAGCAAAGGGCATCATTCAACCTGTGAACTCACAGCACCAAATTGCTCTGGGAGACCTCCATCAATATCATTTATAGTATTTTTCTTTGTGTGTACATTTTTTTTTAAAAAAATTGTGAAGTTAGGTCTATTGATATTTTTATATGGTTTCGTCTCTTGCTTTTATGCTTGGAAAGGTCTTTCCCGTCTAAAGAGGAGAGAAACATGATCTTAGAATTTCTTCTATGGTTTTCTTTTCCTCTTTGTATTTAACGCTCTCATCCATCTGGAATCTCCTTATGGTACAGGTAAGGATCCAAGTCGAAGGTCTTGCAAATTGTTTGCTATCTCACCACTATCCAATAATTTTAAAAGCCATTCCAAATACGTATCACATTTCAGTATCTACTTTGTGTCTACTTCAGAGGCTTTGATTTTAACACGGTTCCATCATTTATTTGACTTTTTCATTCCTGGACCAGAGGTTGGAAGCCTATCTTTTCTGTGTGTGCCTCTTCTAACTCAGCATAGGGCCTGATCAGCAAATACTGCTGGCCGGATTTATAATTGAAGGTCTGAACAGTGGAAGGACGCAAGGAAAGTGTTGTAAGATGGTGAGGTATTGTTGGACCTCTTCGTGACATTGAAGGAGAAACGATGGCACCCTGGCCTAGCGCCTCGCACATAGTAGACGCTCAATAAAAGATGAAATGAGTGAGAAGAATTTTGAAGTGGCGAGTTCTACTTGACTTAACATCCTCCCACTGAGCTTTTCTTCTCCACTTGCTCTCCAACCTACCTCCAAATTCGTAGCCAGGCTGATCCTTCATTTCCAAAGTGTGCTTTGCTCTGTCTGCACCCCTCCTTACAAAAACCCACGGATCTAGGCTGAGTCAGGCGGCCAGATAAAAATTCTTGAAAAATCCGAGTTATGCTGCTCGCTTTTGTGAGTCTGGAGTCCGGGACCTTTCTCTCTGATGTCAGACCTATCATTTAAGGCTTACTCTAATCCAGTTCTCAAAGCATCGCAGAATAAGGGGAACACTGACTTAAACTCAGAAGCCGTGGTCCTCTGCTTCTCCCACTTGGATTAGCTCTGGGACGGTCGGAAAGTTATATAACTTCTCTGAGTCCCTGTTGTTTCACCTGTAAAAGAAGAGATCATAAGATCAACTCAGAAGGATGTTATAAGAATTAAGTCGGATAACTCAGCTCAGAGTTCTTTAATATGAAAAGCTGTACATTTGTATGATTAGAACCACCTCTATATTACTTTACCTCCTTTCCACGTATCATCTGCTCCAGACGATGCAGGATCTTCACTGCCCCTCAATGCTGGGGGTTTCCCCTCCTCTCTCTCTTTCTGTAGTGCTCTCTGCCTATCTAGGTTCCACCCATCCTCAAAGGGCCAGCCTCGACCCTACCATGTTCCCAAATACCTCCCTCCATTTCTGCCCACGTGCCTCTTTCCCTGCTCTGAACCTCTTTTATTCCCAAGTGCCAGCCCGCAGACTAAGGCTCAGCTATTCTCTCCTGATTTTACGAGGACTGAACATCTTCAAGTGAAGCTTTAATGCTGTGTCTGCAGGGGCCAGGTCCCGTTCTCCTTAGATGCGCCCCACAGCGACTAGTGTTAAGCAAGGCCCAAAGTAGAAGGCCAGTAATCACTACTGTGGATACAGTAAAGAAAGCATAACGGTCGTGATCTCACCAGCTAGGATTCTTGGTCTCGTATGTTGGGTTGTGTTAGAGCACGGAACCCACAGTGGTGTGTGTTCAATAATGGCGGGTCTTCAGACATCCAGAGCTCTCAACTGCAGCATGCACAGGAAATGGGCAAGGGGGCAGAGTCAGGGTCAGGGTCAGTAGAGCACGTTAGGCAATGGAGCTAGAAGGAGAGTTACAGAATTTTGGCCCCAGGAAGAGCACATTGTATAGGTTGTTTATTCCAGCATTATCATTTGACAAGACAGGAGGCCAAGGCTGAAGTGGCTCTTTGCTTGTCCAAGGTCAACCCGCAGAGCCGGGGCCCAGGACCCCTGATTCCCCATGCAGCGTACTATGGTCAGTTATATGTCTTTCCAAATTATGATTCATAACATAGAGCAGAGGTAGTAACAGACCAGGGTTGGGGATAGTCCAATAGACTGGGAGACACAGGTACAGGTGAAAGTCTCCCATTCCATCACTGGCACTGTCCTTCTGCCAAATAAACTTGCTTGGAAGCTGGAGAGGTCTCCTATTTGGGCTTGTATCAGGATCCAAAACAATGAAGCAGGTGGACGTCTTCTCATCCCAGAGACAAAATAAGCCTTTGAGCAGCAAATGATACAAAAACCATCCTGCCTCCCTACATTATTTGTTTTTCCATTCACTTTTCATGCTTCCGTTCCTGACTACGGAGTCTTTCTTCAGACAGAAGATGACAAAGGAGGCAGTGCTTAGTTCAAGAGGAATTCTGACCCCCCCAAAAGTGTGTAGGTTGCAAAGTAATTATTCTGCAGGAGAGTGTGTGTGTTCAAGCAAATTACACCCTTCACTCCCCACGTTATAGGGGGGCTTGAACAACATGATGCTGACTCACACTAATGATGCTGTCAGAGGCTTTACCTGTGATTTTCCAAGCAGCGGGTTTTGGGTGGGCAGAGAAGGGCTGTCTGATCAAACCACAGACCCGTCTCCTCTCACAGACACCCTTAAAGAACAAAAGTCAGCACGCAAAGGAGAGTGTGAATGTGTAGCCAGCACGGCCACGAACACGGTGAATGCTGTTGCAGACGTGTGGAGCTCTCACCGACAGTGGACGTTGGAAAGAGACGAGAGGGCAGAGTCAGGGTCAGGGTCAGCGAGACGCTCTGGGTTAGAAGTGCAATCACAGAATATTGGCTCAGAGAGAGCAAATTGTACCGGTCGTTTATTCCAGCTTCATGATTTTACAAGAAAGGAGACTCGTGGTTAATTTTATGTGTCGACTTCACTGGACTCAGGGATGCCCAGGTAGCCGGTAAAACACTCTTTCTGGGTGTGTCTGTAAGGACGTTGCTGGAAAAGATGAGCATTTGAATCGGTTGACTGAGGAAAGCAGATCGCCAATGCCAGTGGGTGTCACCCAACCTACTGAGAGCCTGAATAGAACAAAAGGAGGAAGGTCAAATTTGTTCTCATTGCATGAGCAGGTCATCCTTCTCCTGCTCTCAGACCCTGTTCCCAGGGTCTGGAAGCGAATTTGGGAAGAAAAGCTTGGCAGGTGAGACTGATATTTCAGGACCCCATGGGAATCTCAGGGAGAAGCAGATACAGAATCTACATCCCTACCGATTTTAGTGTGTGTTTATGCGATACCAGAAAGGACAAATCGAAGCCTTCTACTCAGCCAGTTTGCCCATTATTAGTCACACGTGGGGCCAATGTGGTGTCCACCCTGGAATACGTAGGAAGATCCAGCCATTTGGATGTTATAGACTATGGTTTCCTTGGAATGCCTTGTCTCCATAGTCGGGTGCCCTGCCACGAAACCCACAAAAACTGCCTTTTTACTTTTCTGATCTGGGTTTCAGTATCTTCCGTTGCAAAGCCAGATTCACGTGACCTGGAAAACAAACACGATCTCTAGCCCACATGAGTGCCCAGCACAGTGCTTGGCAAAATACTCAGCTCAATAAATGAGGTTAATTTATCTATTATTTTTGCTATTGTTTGGGCGGGATATTGGGTAGAGATATCAATCCCTTACCAGATACAAGGTTGGCAAATATTTTATTTCATTCTTTAGGTTGTATTTTCAGGCAGTTGATTGTTTTCTTTGCTGTACAGAGGTTTTTAGTTGCATGCAATCCCACCTGTCTATTTTTGCTTTGGTTGCACGTGATTTTGGTGTCACAGTCCAAAAATCATTGCCAAGTCCAATGTCAGGAAGTTTTTTCCCTGTTTTCTTCTAGTGAAAGAAGAAACTTTCTTCCAGACTTTATGTTTAAGACTTAAATCCATTTCGGGGCACCTGGGTGGCTCAGTCGGTTAGGCGTCCGACTTCGGCTCAGGTCAGGATCTCACGGTTGGTGGGTTTCAGCCCCGCGTCGGGCTCTGTGCTGACAGCTCGGAGCCTGAAGCCTGCTTCAGATTCTGTGTCTCCTCCTCTCTCTGCCCCTCCCGTGCTCATGCTCTATCTCACTTTGTCTTTCAATAATAAATAAACGTTAAAAAAAAAAATTTAAAAAAAAGACTTAAATCCATTTCAGGTTGATTTTTGCATGTGTTGTGAGATAAGAGTCTAATTTCATTCTTCTGAATGTAGATGTTCAGTTTCCCCAAAACCAAATAAGACTTGCTTTCTTGCTCTTACTGATTTCTAGCTTCATCTCGTTTTAGGCAGAAGAGATACTTGGAAGGATTCTTCTTGAATTTGTTAAGACTTGTCTTGTGAATGAATGTCCTATAACGACATCTAATGAAAAGACTATCCTTTCCCCATTGTATGTCCTTAGTACCTTTACTGAAGATCAGTTGACTGTGGATGTGTTGATTTATTTCTGGTCTTTTTTTGTTCCATTGGTCTATTACAGCTGTTTTTATGCTAGTGCCGTGCTGTTTTGAATACCGTAGCTTTGCAATATATTTTGAAATCAGGAAATGTGATGCCTCCAACTTTGTTGTTATACGAGATTGCTTTGGCTATTTGGGGCCTTCTGTGGCTCTATATGAATTTTTGGGAAATATGAATTTCTCTAAAGAATGTCATCAGGATTTAATAGAAATTTATAGATCTCCTTGGGTAGTATGGACATTTTAACATTATTAACTCTTACATTCCATGAACGTGAGGTGTCTTTCAATGTATCTATATCTTCTTTAATTTCCTTTATCAATGTTCTAGAATTTTCAGTGTACATGACTTTCACCTCCCTGGCTAAGTTTATTCCTAGGTATTTTATTCTTCTTGTTGCTATTGTGAATGGATTTTTCTTCTTAATTTCCCTTTCAGATAGCTTATTGTTCATATTTAGAAACTCAACTGATTTTTGTGTGTCGATTTTGTATTCTGCAACTTTACCAAATTTATTCCAACAGGTGTTGTTGTTGTTGTTGTGTTGTGTTGTGGAGTCTTTAGGGTTTTCTACATATATGATCACATCATCTGCAAACAGAGATCATTTTACTTTATCCTTTTTGACTGAGATGTCTTTTATTCTTTTTCTTGTACCATTGCTCAGGTTAGGACTTAAAGTACTATGTTGAATGAAAGTGGTGATGGGGACATCCTTGCCTTCTACTGGATCGCAGAGGAAAAGCTTTCAATGTTTTCTGTATTGATTATGACATTAGGGGTGGGTTTTCTTTTTTTTTTTTTAATTTTTTTTAACGTTTATTTATTTTTGGGACAGAGAGAGACAGAGCATGAACGGGGGAGGGGCAGAGAGAGGGAGACACAGAATCAGAAACAGGCTCCAGGCTCTGAGCCGTCAGCCCAGAGCCCGACGCGGGGCTCGAACTCACGGACCGCGAGATCGTGACCTGAGCTGAAGTCGGACGCTTAACCGACTGAGCCACCCAGGCGCCCCGGGGTGGGCTTTTCACATATGGCCTTTATTGTGTTGAGGTAGGTTCTTTCTATAGCTATTCTGTTGAGAAATTTTTATCATGAATAGATGTTGAACTTTTGAAATGCTTCGTCCTAGATGATTATGTGGTTTTCTCTTTCGTTTTGTTGTTGTAATGTATGGCATTGATTTATTTGCATATGTTGAGCCATCCTTGCATCCCAAGGATAAACCCCACTTGGTCATGGCGTATAATGCTTTTAATGTGCTGTTCAATTTGGTTTATTCACCAAAGATTTTTGCCTGTTGTTTTCTTTTCTTGTAGTGTCTTTGTCTGGTTTTAGTATCAAAGTAATGCTAGCCTCTTAAAGGGTTTGGAAGTGTTCCTCCCTCTTCTATTTTTTGGATAGTTTTAGAAGGATTGGTATTCATTCTTCTTTGAATGTTTGGTGGAATTCATTCATGCAGCCATTTATTATTTCCTTTCTTCTGCTAACATCGGGCTTAGATTTCCTTCTTTTCCTAGTTCTTTGAAGTACAAAGTTAGATCATTTATTTGAACTCTTCCTTTTTTTCTTAATGTTGGAACTCATTAATATAAACTTCCCTCTAGAACTGCTTTTGCTACCTGCCATAGGTTTTGGTAGGTTGCATTTTCATTTTAATTTGTCTCAAGATGTTTTAAATTCCCTTTTGATTTCCTCTTTGACACAATGTTTTTTCAGGAGTGTGTTTGTTAGTTTCTACATATGTGTGAATTGTCTTGTTTTCTCACTGTTACTGATTTCTAGCTTCCTTCCATTTTTGGTCACAAAAGATACTTGGAATGATTCTTCTTGAGTTTGTTAAGACATGTTTTACGACCTAGCATGTGATTTATCCCGGAAAACATTCCACATGTACTTGAGAACACGTATTCTTGTGCTGTTGGGTGGAAAGTTCTGTATATGTCTGTTAGACCCATTTGGTCTACAGTGTTGTCCAGTTCGACTGTTTCCTTATTGAACTTCTGTCTAGATGATCTATCCATTAGAGAGTGGGGTATTGATGTCTTCTACAAATATTGTATAGCTGTCTATCTCTCTCCACAGATATGTCAGTGTTTGCTTTACATATTTAGGTGCTTTGATGCTGGATGCATATATATTTGTAATTTCATATCTTCTTGTTGAATTGACCCTCTTGTTAATATATAATGACCTTCTTTGTCTCTGTGACAGTTTTTGACTTGAAGTCTATTTTGTCTGATATAAATATAGCCATGCTTACTCCCTTTTGGTTACCATTTACATGGAATATATTTTCTGTCCCTTCACCTTCAGCCTATATGTTTTCTTAAAGTAAAAGTGAGCCTCCTATAGGCAGCGTATAATTAGATCTAGGTTTTTTTTTTTTTTAATGTTCATTTATTTTTGAGAGAGAGAAACAGAGCACAAACAGTGGAGGGGAAGAGACAGAGGGAGACACAGAATCCGAAGCAGGCTCCAGGCTCCGAGCTGTCAGCACAGAGCCCGACGCGGGGCTCGAACTCACAAACCGTGAGATCATGACCTGAGCCCAAGTCGGTGCCTTCACCGACTAAGCCACCCAGGCGCCCCTGGTTTTTGTTTCTTCTTAATCCATTCAATCACTCTATACCCTTTGATGGGAAAATCGAATCTATTTTATCTTTAATTTATTCATATGTAAGTACTTAACCTCCATGGTGTTGTCTTCTGAATGTTTTATAGCTCTCTTGTCCTTTTCTTCTTCTGTTGCCGTCCTCCCTTGTGAGGATTTGTTATAACACCATGCTTTACTTCCTTTTCTTTATCATTGTGTACCTACTAGAGACTTTTTCTTGTGGTTACCATGAGGCTTGTATAAAACATTTAATAGCTTATTACTCCCAAAATTTTATGTTGTTCATGCCACAATTTACATCTTTTTATGCTCTGTACCCATGAACAAATCATTGCATATTTTTAATACTTTCATCTTTTAAATTTTATACTAAAGTTATAAGAGATGTATATGCCCCCCACTACAATATTAGAGTATTCTGAATTTGACTATATACTTACTTTTACCAGTGACCTTTATACTTTCGTATGTTTGCGTGTTACTAATTAACATCTTTGTTTCGACTTGAAGAACTCCCTTTAGCATTTTTTGTTAGATAGATCTGGAGGTGATGAACTCCCTCAAATTTTGTTCCTCCGAGAAATTTTTTATCTCTCCATCATTTCTGAAGGATAGCTTGGGTGGGTATAGAATTGGGGGTTGGGAGTTTTATCGTTCAGCTCTTGAATATATCATCCCACTCTCTCCTGGCAGCAACGTTTCTTCTGAGAAATTACTGATGGACATATGGGTGTTCTTTTGCATGTGACAAGTCATTTCTCTCTTACTGCTTTCAAAATTCTCTCTTTGACTTTTAAAAAAAATTTTTTAACGTTTATTTATTTTTGAGAGAGAGAGAGAGAGCGAGAGAGAGACAGAGTGTGAGTGGGGCAGAGAGAGAGGGAGACACAGAATCTGCAGGAGGGTCCAGGCTCTGAGCTGTCAGCACAGAGCCCGATGTGGGGCTCGAACTCATGGACTGTGAGATCATGATCTGAGCTGAAGTCAGACACTTAACCAGCTGAGCCACCCAGGCATCCCTATGTCTTTCACTTTTGATAATTTAATTATAATGTGTCTCAGGGTAATCTTCTTTGGGTCGATCCTGTTTTATTCTTTTTTCTCTTTTCTCTTTTGATTGGATAATTTCAAATGATCTGTCTTTGAACTCACTGATTTTTTTTCTTCTACTTTCTTCACGGATTCTTTCTTCTATTGAAGCTCTCTACTGCATTTTTCATTTCATTCATTGTATTCTTCAGCTCCATAATTTCTGTTTGGTTCTTTTTTGTTTTTATCTCTTTGATGAACTTCTCATTTTGCTCATGTATTTTCCTGATTTTGTTGCCTTGTCTGTATTTTCTTGTAGTTTGCTGATCTTTCTTTTTTTTTTTTAATTTTTTTTCAACGTTGTTTTTTTTTTTTTTTTTGGGGGGGGGACAGAGAGAGACAGAGCATGAACGGGGGAGGGGCAGAGAGAGAGGGAGACACAGAATCGGAAACAGGCTCCAGGCTCCGAGCCATCAGCCCAGAGCCTGACGCGGGGCTCAAACTCACGGACCGCGAGATCGTGACCTGGCTGAAGTCGGACGCTTAACCGACTGCGCCACCCAGGCGCCCCAGTTTGCTGATCTTTCTTAAAACCATTATCTTAAATTCTTTGTTAGGCGATTCATAGGTCTCTGTTTCTTTGAGGTCAGTTACCAGAGCTTCATTAATTTCCTTTGGTCGTGTCATGTTTGCGCGATTTTTTTTGCTATTTACATAGCCTTACATTGATGTCTACGATGCTCCTTCACTTGAAGGAGCAAACACATCTTTATAGACCAATTTTAGCAGGTAAATACCTTCTCCTGCCGGGACTGCGTCTGGAATCACAGTTGAGTGGGCTGGAGCTGGGTCAGGTACCCGCTGCCAGGTGTATGGATGGGTACATGGCTGGACAGCTTGCTACGAAAGGTGTGGGTGAATGGTTCCGGCTGGATCCCTAGGTGGAAGGAAATACCGACAGGACCATAGTCAAGAAGGCTCCAGAGAACCAGTTCTCAGAGCCACTTCCAGATCTGCAAATAGCAGGCCTCTTATCAGGGGAGCAGCTGGGTCTGGCTCTGGCTGTGTCCCTGAGCATGCTCCCGCCGGGTCCCTGGCTGGGCCTCTGAGGCAGAACTGACTCTGACACTGCAGGAAAGTAGAGCTGGGGCTGGTCACAGGGCTGCCTCGGGGCCCACCGTCAGGACCGAGTTCGATGGGCCTGATCCCAGGAGCGTATCTGGGACTGGCAGGGCTGGGTCCCAAGGCAGGCAGAGCTGACTCTGGACCACGGGAGAGCAGGGCCGTAGCTGAGTCACAGGGCTGCCTCGGAATCTGCAGTTAATGCCAAGTGTGCCGAGCCTCTTACCAAGGTCATGGGTAGGTGTAGCTCCTCTCGGGTCCCTTGGCGCTTGGGGCTGGCTGCAGAACAATGGCCAAGGGGAGCTAGAGCTGGGCCCACGAGGCGATGGCGTTGGCACTGCTGTCCCTCTGCAGTGGACCACATTCAACAAGGCTGCCACTAGGACGTGGGCAAGCCTTCTCACCTCAGCTCCCTTCGGCCTTGCGCTTCACTAGGGTTTTGCAACCTTCTTTCTGGTTTCCAAAGCTCCCACGAAAGCACTTTTGTCCACGAATGGCTGCCAGATTATTACTTGTGTCGGGGGAATGTGAGCTGAGAACCTCCTGTTCCGCCATTTTGCTAATGTCATCCTTCTCTCGTAGCATAATATGTTAGAGCTTCATCCACTCTGTGGCATCTATCAGAACTTTGTTCCTTTTAATGGTGACTGGACTACGTTTAATGACGACATGATCCCATCCTGTGAACATAATGGGCTACCTCCCCTCATGGATATTTGAATATATCTTTTGCTACCATATTTCATGACTCATCTAACAACTGTTGTATGCATGTACAAATAGTTTTGTGGGTTTTTAAGACCAGTTTTCGTTAAACATGCATGCTACTTATTTAATTAATAAGAAACAACGTAATTAACTTTTTTTTTTTTTTTTTTTTTTACCACAGTGACTCCTTTTCACCTGGCCACTTCAGCCAAATTACTGAAACGGGACCCTTACGCAGACGCACAGAAAGCATCCTGGAAAGGGAAAATTTTTACAAGGAGAAAGGGAAATGAATCCAGTAGAGATTCTAATATGCCTTTCTTCCTAGCCACAGGGGAAAGCATTTATATCTTCTCAAACATAATTACCTTCCTGGTGTTTAATGAATACAACATTAATTCATGCCATCCAATTTAAATCTGCGAAAATTCCAGACATGGGGGAAACTTCCTTCTTGCGTTTGTTGGTCTGGTATATAAAAGTAAAGCTTTAAATGTCTAGAGATTATTGATTTAGTTGTTTACTTGGAGAAGTCCAGTGGGGTGTCCTTTGAAGCACTTACCTAAAGTATCTCAACATGTCTAGCAAATATAAAAACAAGCCCCCAGAGAGGAACCCTGGCCGGTAGAACGAGCGGCCTGGAAAAGCTGAAGTTCCAGAACCTGAAGAGACCAGAGGTTTTTCAGTCTTCGGCAGATACCAGGGTCACCTGGGGAGATTGTTAAAAATACAGATGCCCGGTCCAGTTGGCTGAGTCTGCATCTATGGCGAGGGGCCCCAGTATCTATATTTTTTAACAAGTTCTGCAGATGATTCTGATCTATACCGCAGCTTGAGGATGTGAGACCCAACTATTGGAAAAGGCTATATTGTTTCACTCCCGCAGCAGACGGCCCCTCTGCTTACACTGAGGAACGCCAGGGGAGACTGCCATAAAAACTCAACCCTGCATTACTACAGACCCAATGCTGAAACTCTTGCTTTGTTCTTCCTATGATGTTCCATATGAAAAAAAAAAAAATTGATCTGGAAGATGTTGGTTTATCCTGAAGAATTAATATAATTCAGGGGGGTGGGACTCAAGAACAATGAGTATTTGTGATAAATCAAATTCTGATTTTATTTTGGGGAACGGGACACCCCCCCACTCTCCCCAACTGTGATAGCTTTTTTTTTTTTTTTTTTGCCTTATTCAATCATATATATCTGTTGGGTTGCTACCAGAATTATCTTCTATTTAGGTCTATACTTCCTTGTGCCATCATTTAAAACTTTGTCTCCTATTTATCATACTGTTTATATTCTTGTAAGCTACCTCAGGGCCTTCGTAGATTGAGGGATGGTGTGTGAGCACGAGGGTGTGTAAGCGTGTTTGTTCGTCTGTTTATCTACCTATTTAAGTGTCTCAAGGGCTGGCTGTCTTGTGCCATCAGCAGCAGCGTGGTATCTGTCTGTGTCTCAATCCCTGTAGCCTTTTCCCCCAAGAAGGAGTTGAGGATGTTACTAAATGGAAGGATGGGGCCATTTATTAAAGGCTTTGTGGAGAATGCTGTGATTAAAAGGGATGGTGTTGAGGGCTTCACGATGAGGCAAATCGAGGTGATATTTCCTCCAACGGAGCTTTCTCTCCCCCCATCGTTGCCTCTGCCCCTGGGGCTTGATGAGCTTCGCTGGCTGAAGGGATCACAGCGTCCCTCCCCTCTCTCAGCTGGTTTGTTGAGTCCCAGCCTCTGGAGCAAGGACGGTTCTCTTGACCTTGGCCAGGTGCCTGACAATTCTCGCAGAAGCAGCAGGCCAGAACGTGTGGATGGAACGGGATAAATCCCTCTCCACTCCTGGGAAAACGGCTCCTAGTTTACATGCTGGTGACTGTGGCTTAGCAGTGTCATATCTTCAAAAGGCAAAAGGATAAGATGCCTTTAATAGAAGAAGAGATTTGTTCTACCACTCGTGCCTTTAATCCGCTCTGGCGGAATTGGCTCCCAAAGTGGGCACGTCTGAAACAGGGGCTCGCATCTCAAGACTTTGAGCTGAGGCCCCAGAGAAGTGATTACTTAGCCTGCGGTAGTGTAGACTGCTAATGGCCTCCCCACTCTGCCCAGATCGCAGGGTGTCCACAGAACCAGGTTGACCACAAAAGTCTTGCAAAGGGTCCTCTGGCTGTTCTCTAAATTGAGTCCCCTGAAACACATCACACTCACGCAGAAAAAGCTCGAAATAATGAGACAGCTTTATTTCCGTTTCCTGACCCAGCAACACTGCTTGGGTTTAGAATTTGGCTGCGGTCATCTTTACTTTTAGAAGCGAATCAACGACTCAACACGGTTTGCTTCCTCTTGGTGTCTCACCGGCCGTGGCAGTCTTTTCTCTCGTTTCGATGTGAAAGTTGTTATCCTAGGGAAGCAAATGGGGGCAGGAGGGTTAAGCGGTCCACAGTGCCTACGGCTGCAGGACTCTAAAGAGATATAACAAATTCATGGGTCGCTTATGGTTTTACGTCACATCGGTGGGTTGATTTATCTCCGGGAAAGAAAAATTTTCTCCATTGGCAGCTAAGGCGCTTGGGGCTCGAAGACCAAGCCTACAGTTCTGTACCAGAAGGTAATGGATCAGGATCACTTTTGCACGCCAACACTCACATCCTGACATATTCTTTAGTACCCAGCTCGTGGCAGGTGATGGGTTGTCCGGCCAAAGAGCAGAAAATCGGGAAAGACATTAGTTAGGTGGGCACATTCCAGACCCAAGGAAGCCCAACTATCTCAGTCAAGCCCAGCATCCTCTGAAATGCAGACATCATCATATCCCGCCCCTTCCCCGCCCCCATTCTTCCAGCTTTGTTAGTTTTAGCAGATACCTAAAAGAGTTAGCATTTTCAAATAATCTGGTTTTTTTTTAAATACGGTAATGTGTTTGTTTTTGCTTGGAAATGATTTGACTTCATAGCACATCAAATAAATGGGGGAAATCTCCGCGTTATTCTCATATTAGAAGCCGCTATCCAGAAATATCTATTTTGGTACTGGCAATTTTTTTCCTTTTCTCTCTCATTTGGGGAAGATGAAAGCTGCAAAGCCGTTTATCTCCCCTAAATTAGCCACGTGACAACTCTGAGCTATTAATAACCACTCCCCACAGCATTAATGTTTCTGTCTGAGAGGGGTCAAGCGGTGATCACCCCGGAGGGAGAGTGGCCAAGATAGACGCGAGCCGCGCAGCAGAAATGCAGCCCGAGTCGGCACAGACCAAGTGGGCAGAGAACAGATGTAACCCAGAGGCCCCCCCACTGGCCGCTGCCAAATTGAAGGCACAAGAGGGGTCACCGATGCTCTCCTCCCAAGGGCCATGGCACTGAGCCCCTCCGGCTTGATGGTGAGTCAAACCCTGACGGCACCTGCACCCCGCCATATGCTTCTGGCGTTATTGGTGCTGCCTCTGCCCCTGACTGTGCCTCTTCCTGCCTCTGCTGACCAACCTCTGTTGTCAGGAGCCGGCTTCTTAGGCCACGGCCACTTCCGGCACTCGGGACCTACAGGGAGTGGCCGCTTTGTCCCAAGTCTTGAACCTGGTACGGTTGTTCGCTTAATTTTCCTACAGCAAGTATCCGTACTTCTCAGGTAGGCATTAGGGGTCTCACCAGGATCTCCAGTTGCCGCAAACCCCTGCCTTTCTTTACCGCTTCCAGAAGCTTCCGTCACCATAGCAGCATCTAAGCGGGAAGCCCTTCTACCTGTCTTGGGAGTGACCACAGCTAAGGATAAACATGACAGCTGTGTGCACAGAGAGAGGAGGCACTCCCCGGTATCGGATGGCCCTGACTCACGTCCTGGTTCCCTTGCTGCCTAAATCACTTCAGCTGTTCTTGGGTCAGTGTCCCCAGCTGTAAAATGTGGATTAGAATCCGTGCACCTTCACGCTGTTGTGGCATTAAGTAAAGGAAATCTATAATCCTTGCTTAGCCAAAAAAAAAAAAAAAAAGTTTGTTATTATAAAAACAATGACAATTAAAGAGCGAATCCAGTCTTCCAGAAAAATGGAAATCCTTCCAAGGTCCTTCCTTCCGAATTTGTGGAAATCCCCGCAGAAGGAGAAGCAAGAAAAGATTCCGCTCCAGGGAGAGCACTTCTCTGAAGTGAAGCCAGGCCTGGCTGAATAATCCAAGATGCCCTGGGGGCTCACAAGTCCCTGTTAGGCATGAAGTACCTCCCCGGAACCACCTCTTCAGCCTCCCGAGATGCTCAGGATAAAGACATTAACAACTGCCTTCTGGGTTGAAATATAAAATGCTCGAAATGTCAGGCTGGGCTGATCAGAGAAGTAGCAATTGAAACACCTGCTGTTTCTATAATGGACGATGGTTCCTAAAGGACAGCATCCACGTGTGCTGATCATAAAACACCGTGTAGCGACAGAGAGCGGCATTCAGCTTGCCGTGTCAGAGCTTCCGCTCAGGCAGTGAAGGGCTCTCCTTGGGAGTTAATAAAAGCATAATAATCAGGCGTCAGGGTTTCTTAATTTCCTTCTGTAGTGGAGACACTTATCTCTGACGATGTCCTCAAAATCCTTAAATCCAGCCCTCCATTTCTGGTAGAGTGATAATTGTCATTCTTTCTGGCGGTCGAACAGCTGTGCCCTCTTAACACAGCCCACCTTGAGTGTGGAAGCTAAACGTACAAGACCGTGGGGCGCCTGGGGGGCGCGGTCGGTTGAGCGTCTGACTTGGGCTCAGGCCATGATCTCACGGTTTGTGAGTTTGAGTCCTGCCTGGGACTCTGTGCTGACAGCTCGGAGCCTAGAGCCTGTTCTGGAACCTGTGTCTCCCTCTCTCTGACCACCCCCCTCAAAAATAAGCACTAAAAAATATGCAAAAGTGCAAGACTTTAATTTTCCAGGCTCCCTTGCAGCTAGGCATGGACCCCAGGGCCTGGCTAAGCTGACCACGTCTCCCTTCCTGGACTCCAAGTCGGGAGTGAGAAGTTCCGGCAAGCAGAGACCCATGGGGTTATTTTCCAGATGGTGAGCCGTCTTGTAACCTGATGCTCGAGTCAGAGGATGATTCTCAGCCCCCACGGGTGGGGCAGGAAACACATCACACTGTGGCAGTTGTGTCTCCATCCAGCCATTGCACAGCGCGACCTTGAGCACAGCTGCTGTTTGTAGGAACCCTCTTGAGTGTGGTTCTCAGCTTTTTCCGGGGTTTCCGTGAGTCTCATTATGTAGGTGATGCTCTCTCTACCTCTTGTTAGCACATACTTCCGTCTCTTCATCGGGCCACCCCTGCTCGTATTCTTCCAGGTGGGACCCCGGCATCACCTCCTCCATGCAGCCCTCTTGACATATCCCTCTTTCCACCGGATTATTCCGACTCCCCGACATCAGGGACTTGGTCCAACTTACTCTTTCATCACAAGTGCCCAGAACAGTAGACATTCAATAAACACATCCGTATTATTTTCTTAATGGCTGCTGTAACAAATTCCCACAAGCTTGGTAGCTTGAAACAATCCAGATTTCTACTCTCGCCGGTTCTGGAGGCCTGAAGTCTGCAGTCAGTTTCTCTGGGCGGGCACGATGTTGGCAGGGCCGTGCTCTCTCTGCAGGCTCTGAGGGAGAATCTGTCCCTCACCTCTTGTTACTTCTGGAGGCTGTTGGCAATCCTCGGCCTGTGACTGCATCACTCGGCTGTCTACTTCTGGGCCCCGTTGTCTTCTCTGCTGTTTGTGATCTCCCTCTACCTCTCCTTTACAAGGACACTTGTGATGGCATTTAGCGCCCACCTAGATAATCCAGGATAATCTCCCCACCTCAAGGTCCTTAAGTTAATCACATCTGCAAAATCTTCACTATCTAAAGTAACATCCACAGGTGACATCCATTCTAGTGACGAGGATGTGGACACCTCGGGAGCCATCGTTGGCCCACGTGCATCCTAAGTCATGTACCGCCCACATTTCTGTAAAAGTAAAGCCCTAGCCCTCCCGTTCTATGGCGCTGTCCTTAAAGTTGCTCCCAGGGGGCCGTGTCCTGTGCGACCTCACAAACTACACCTCCTTGAGCAAGCACCTCGTGCACAAATGCACCTGGTGGCCAGACGTCCTCGTGAAGTTCATTCAAGCCATTGTGATGGCCTTCTTCCCGGTCTTACTGCAGAATATGTAACCTTGAACAAAACCTGGACAAGCAGAATAGTTCTGCCCTACTGTGAGGAGACCGGGTATCCCGCTCTTCCTCATGTGGCACCGTGGGCGAGAATTCCACCTCTCTGCGCCCGGTTTCCTCTTTCACACAAGAAGGACAGACTAATACTGTTCTCAGTTCACCCATGTTCTCTCCCCAGATGGTCTCATCATCTTCCCTCTGGTCACAAAAGAACACATACCATGCAATTCCATTTGCATGGCTCCGTAACAGGGAACATTAAACTGTGTTGTTCAGGAGCGTTTACACACGGGGCACCCGGATGGCTCAGTCAGTTGAGCGTCCGACTCTTGGTTTCAGCTCAGGTCATGATCTCACAGTGGTGGGATCGAGCCCCACATGGGGCTCCACACTGGGCATGAAGCCTGCTTGGGATTCTCTCTCTCTCTCCCTCGCCCTCTGCCCCTCCCCCACTTGCACTCTTGCTCTCTCTCAAAAAAAAAAAAAAAAAAAAGGAATGCTTACATAGGCAGTAAAACTATAAAGGGATCTAGGAGATTATGCTCACAAAAGCATAATCAGCACAAAAGTCTGGGGAGGCAGGAGGACAGAGGATTTGGGGGTGCTGGCGATTGTCTATTTCTTGACCTGGGTGATGGTTACATGGGCATTTGCTTCATAATTATTTGCCAGTTGGTACATGCATCCCTGATTCACTTTTATTTACCTTTTGGTTTTGGACATTTTCAGACACTTCCAAAAGTAGAGACGATCGTATACTAAACGCCAGCTTCAACGATGACCGCGTTTTGCTATTTTTGTCTCACAAATGCATGCCTCCCAGTTTGGGGGGGCTTGAGACATTTGCAAGCCAGTTCCAGAGGTTTGTTTCATCCACAAACGCTTGCCTATGTACAGATGCATTCTATGCATATATATGCATTTATTTTCTCTTCTATAGATATATGTGTGATATATTAAATAAGTAAATTTAATCACAATAAAAAGGCTGAAATTAATCGGGACGAAAGGCGCTGGCATGGAAGGCAGAAATCCTATGCAGGGAAAGGGCTGCGTGTGTGTGTGTGTGTGTGTGTGTGTGTGTGTACGCATGTGCGCGTGAATGTAGGTGTGTGTGTGCAGGTGTATGTGTATGTGCATGTGTGTGCGTATCCATGTGTTGCGGCCACGTGCCCACAGCCTGTGTCTGCTTTGAGGTGGGCGAGCAGCCACGCCAGTGGCTCAGCTCGGGGGTCATGGCCTTGGCTCTCTCGGCGGTGGGACGGGGCATTTAACTGAGCACAGTCAACTCCAGGAACCGAGAGGTACTGCAGCCTTTCTGATTTCAAGGGGACTCGCGGGGCTGGACAAATCAGGCACAAGCTCCGTGTCTGTCTTTTCATGTCTAGACAGGCCAGCACCTAGGACAGTGAGTTGCCCAAAGCAAGACATCAGGAATTGTTCCATGAACAGAAGAACGGACTCCAAAGAAGCCCACGGTTTGGAGGCAGCTCGGACATATTTTTTTCATGACTTTAAGCAAACTTCCTTGCCCTTGGGGAGCAAGAGGGAGCAGGTCGTGAGCTCCTTCGTGGAATAGTAGCACCCCCCACACTGCTAGTGGGAAGGAAGCATCTGGTGGTCAACAGAAGTGGGTGTTGGGACACTGAGGCAAATGTCTGTGCCCCCCCGCCCCCGCCATGCGTCCCGATCTGCTCTGGAGACAGACCCCTGCACAGGTCTACAGTGAGCACAAGCTGTAAGCACCGGGTCCCGTCCGGCGGGAGTAGGAATGGAGGCACGCAGAGCTGGTCTCAGAACCTAGCCTGGGGTCTAAGTCCCAGTGTCACCAGGCTCTCTCTACAGGTGTCTGAGCTCCTGGGCACCAGGCAAAGAGGCCGATGGAAGAGACCAACATAGGAGCTCACAAGTTTTCTTGGGTCAAAACCTGCACATTCCTCAGGTGTACTTAAGTCCCCCTTTTCCAGAAGCTTCTAGAGCTCAGCGAGCCCTCCATCCTATCTCAGTGCCTTTTCTGGCTCTGGCTCTCCCACCTGCTGGGAATGTTTCTCCCCCTGGATTTTCATGTGGCTTGTTCCCTCGAGTTCTTTAAGGTGCTGTTCAAATATCTTCTTAGCGAGGTCTTTTGTGACTGCCCTGTATAAACAAGATAGCAACCCCATGCTTACCCTAGTCCTTCTAGCCCTTGGACTCTGCTTGTATTTCTCCAGACAGTTTGTTTCCTTCCTAGGGCCCACAGCAGTGCTTGACATGGACTGGGGGCTCACTTCTTGTTCGTCAAGTGAATGAATGATTCACACTTCTTGTCTGGTCTGTGCAACCCTATCTGTCACATCTTGTCTTCCCAGCTGGCTTCCTTGAGGACATAGACAGGGCCTGTTCTTATAAATCATCTTCTACTCACCTGACTTGTGAGGGAAGGATTCCTCCCTAGGATTATAGACATGGCCAAAAACACAAAACCCGACACTGGCTAGATGAGGTCAACGGCCATTTATTGATCCCATATACTCATGGCCTGGGGCAAGAGGGCATTGTACTCCTCACAGGACCATGCTCAGGAACAGAGTGATCAAGGGGGAGCTGGGAGGGGCAGGCTTGGTGGTATTAAGAGGGTGGGGTAGGGGCGCCTGGGGGGCTCAGTCGGTTAAGCATCCGACGTCGCCTCAGGTCACGATCTCGCGGTTTGTGAGTTCGAGCCCTGGGTCAGGCTCTGTGCTGACAGCTTGCTCAGAGCCTGGAGCCTGCTCCGGATTCTGTCTCCCTTTCTCTCTGCCCCTGCCCCGCTCGCACTCTGTCTCTGTCTCTCTCAAAAATAAATAAACATTAAAAAAGATTTTTTTTTTAAAAGAGGGTGGGGTAACTCCTGGTTCCCTCAGGAAGATGTGATTGGCTTGCTTGAATAATTCCACGAGCTGGAGAGAACTGGAACCCGCCCCTTGGGGAGGGATAAGCAGGAACTGTGCCTGGTCCCCTTGATGAGAGGGGTCGCTTGGCTGGGGGCCCTTATCCATGGGAGCAGACAAGGGGGAACTCATCTGAGGAGGGGAACTTGCGGTGAGCCGTTCCAAGCCCTCCTGGTTTCACCGGATGTCAAGGCAGCATATCATATTGGGCCTTAACTTTGGTTCTAAACCACAGTTCCTGTCTAGTGCATGTGTTAGAACTGGGTTCGATGACCAGTTCTGGGGGTCCTGGCATGTCTCTCCACTAAGCCCTTTTTGTGCACCTCTCTCTCCCTCCCGCTTCGTCTTGGTGCCTAAGCTCTGTTATCATCCGACCTGTTCCTGGCCATCTAATCCTGCCTCTTTGGAAACTAGCTCAACTCATCTCTATCGCTGAACCCCCTTCCTACATCTCATGGCCCTGGCCACGGTTCTAGCTTCTTTTGTCTGATGACTTGGGGTTTCTCCACGACTTATGGCTGACCCAGTATCCCCTCTCCTCCTCGGCCGCGTGCCAGCTCCCAACTGGGTCCTCCCCAGCAGGACCATCCTGCTCTTCTGAGCAGCTTCAGAGGTCACCTTTCTGCAGAGCTCCTGGAGACAGCATTTCATCTCCTTGGTGGCATCACTGTGCCCACCCACGTGTGCTGACTCGATTGTTTTTCCGTCCGTTGTAAGTCAAACCCAGAAGGTTTCTGTCCCCGTCCACTTAAAGCTTAGCCACTCCGTGCCTCGGTTTCCAAAGCTGCAAAATGGGGCTGTTGTAAGAATGAAATATGGCACTGTGTGTCAGGCGTTTGGGGACAGCGGGTGGCCAGTGTCTGGAACACAGCGGGCAGTAGGGGACTGGCAGCTGGGGTTGCTAATCCTGCGTGTGCTTTTCTCTTTCTAAGTAGGAACCCGGCCACAGAGAAGTGAGGCCGGCAGACAGAGTGCTCAGGCTGGGGCTGCCTTTGTTCAGAATCAGAGCTGCCCTGAAGCCGGCCTCGCCCAGAGCATCAGGCCTCTGTCAGTTCAACCCCCTGCAAACACACAGAGACTTCGATGGGCACAAGGGCCGCTGACGTGGCCCGGATGCCCTCAACAGCCATCCACCAGATCCCTCGGAAGACCTGCCTTCATCTCTCAAGACCCCTAACTCACCTCCGTGGACTTCAGGTGTTTATCTGTGACATGGGGAAGGCAGGGGAGATGCCCTTGGCTGCTAGGTCTGCTGACGTCCTAGGAATCATTGTCAGCCACGGCCTCAGCCTGCCCTTGAATTTCAGCGTTGATGCAACGTGATGGCAGGGATCTTCGGGCATTTTCCTCTAAATGCATTTAATCCGTGATCATCTTAACACAGGGAAGATTTTCAAAACAGGGTAAACCCAAGCATGTTTAACTTACAGATTTTTAAGATTTTTTTTTCTCAATGAAAATTTTCAAGAGACAAAGAGGTTGAAACTAAAAACACCTGAACAAAACCCTCAGGACAAAGAGGCTCAATCCCATGGTGACTGTTGACTGTGGGGAGTTTCTCCATCCTGCCTAAAGGAAGGGAAGAGGTCTTAGGAGTGAGAAAGCACAGTGGCCGGACGTGCCATCCAGGCAGGGTTGCTGTCCCGCCCCGGCTGTGGAACCGCACCCCCTGGCGAGATGCCCTGGTCCCTTGAAAGCAGGGGCTTCTACCAGGGGGACAGTCGCCAAGCCCAGCTCAGCCTTCTCAGGATCCGGCCTGTCCCCTCTCCAGCTTGTCTCTCCCCTTGTCTCCTCTGACTTGGATGGCTCCCCATCAGCCCCATCTAGCCCCGGGAGAACTCCTACTTCACCAGGAGCAAGAGACAAGCCCACTGCTGCCCAGCAGGAGACAGACAGGTCCTCGTGGCTGCTCAAAATCTGGACACACCACACAAAACTCTTCTGCTGGAGCAGTTATGACCCTCCAGCCCCGGGCAGGCTGCTTCTCAAGAAGCCTTGAGAGTGAGTGAGCATGACATTTCCTCCCCCACATTTTCACCCCTCAAGACACTCCCATCCCTTGGCACCTCCTCGGCCGCGCATCCTGGGCTGCAGGGTCTCCGACCCGCACAGCAGCGTAGTTCGCCCCTGGTTCTCCCAGCTGATTAAGTGCCTGGCCCTGTCTGGCCCGTCTTCCGCCATTATTGTCCCTAAATATATTTATCGCGTCCCATGGGTGCCGTCTTAATTTCCTCTCTCTACTGGCATAACGGGCTTTTCAAGGACAAGGACTAACAGTTGTTCGTGGGTCTCTAGCCGTGGCAGAAGGGACGTTGCAAATGGTCAGGGGAAGCAAGGTGGCCCTGAAAGGGAGGAAGGGGCCCCGGGCAACACCCGGTTCTGGGGCCACATGAGCGCAGACAGGAAGGAGCACCGCGGCCAAGAAACCCCATGGTGAGGAGCCTGAAGTTTTCTGGGTTTTGCCCTAACAACATCCAGCATGACTGCCCCAGTGATGGGGGGGGGGGGGGGGGCGCGGTTGGGTGATTCAGCTACAGAAGAGAAGTGACATAATAGCCCGCCAGGACATCGTCATGGCATCGTCATGACAGCCTGGGCATCGGGTGCTTACCCGCCTCGCCCTGCTGTTGTGAGGTGCTCTGCTCGTGTTGGTCTGTCCCTGCTTCTGCAGGACAAGGGCACTTTCCCTGGGTACCGGCAGCCAGAGGGGAAGCTGCTGAAGGAGAGATGCTTTCCAGCCCTTGCTGCTGATACTGAATTTAGCTGCCTGTGCATTTCCAGCGTGTTCCCAGGTGCTGCTGATGCTGCCGGCCTGGGGCTTGCATCTTGAGAACCACGGACACGGGCCTTTAAGAGTCCAAATTTTGCAGATGATTAACAAGTGTTTTATCTCCATGGTATTTAATGAAATCCAGGTCCTGGGAAGTTCTTGGAGGGGAAGGGGCTCCTGGGAGTGAGTTCTTCCAGGAGGAGATGAGAGGGGGCCTCTGGACAGCCTCGTTAACATTCCTTTTGCATTTCCATAAACAAATCCTTGCTCGGCGCTCATGGTCCCCGCCTTGGAAAGCCCATCCTGCCAGTAGACAGAGGAAAGCAAGCGAGGGGCCGTGTCACTAGGGTCTGATAAGTATTAAGTCAGCTCCCCACAGCCCTGGCTCATTTCACTCAGTCTGCTTCCTACCTTCTCGACTTCATCTTCTTTGAAAGATTTTTTGTTCTCCTTCTTTTTCGTCCTGTCTCTTCCCCTTACACCCCAAGAGTTGGTGACTGAAAGCTGGAGGCGTGGCCCTCCTCTAGAGCTCATAGCAGTGACCCTAAGGCTGACCAGACAGAGTAGAAATCTCAAGGTCATTGGGAGCTGAGGAGAGAGAACCTTTTAGGGGATGAGCTACCGGCTGCCTCCCGGAGGCCGTCGTGGGGCCTCCTTGAACCTGCTTTCTTGTTCCTCCTTAATACTTAGACTTCTCTCCCCTTGTTTCTTTCTTTTTTTTTAAATGTTATTTTTTAAATGTTTATTCATTTTTGAAAGACAGAGAGAGACAGAGCACAAGCAGGGGTGGGGCGGAGAGAGAGGGGGACACAGAATCTGAAGCAGGCTTCAGGCTGTCAGCACAGAGCCTGACGTGGGGCTCGAACCCACGAACGGTGAGATCATGACCTGAGCCGAAGTCGGACACTTAACCAACTGAGCCACCCAGGTGCCCCTCCCCTTGTTTCTTATGGCCCCTTGTTTCTTATATAGATTTTTTTCTCTTTTTATTGTTTTATTTTAGAGAGAGAGGGAGAGAGAGCATGAGCAGGGGAGGGGCAGGGGGAGAGAGAGACAGAGAATCTTAAGCAAGGTCCACACTCAGTGCAAAGCCTGACGTGGGGCTGTATCCTAAGACCCTGTGATCATGACCTGAGCTGAAATCAAGTCAGTTGCTCAACCAACTGAGCCACCCAGATGCCATATATATATATATATATAGAGAGAGAGAGAGAGAGAGAGTTGTGTGTTTTTTTTTAAGCAGTCCTGAGACATCCCCCCAGAGAACTCTTTCCTGCAAAGCCAACATCTCACTTGGAGAAGCTGTGGACACGGTGCTGCTATTTTTTTCCATAAGCAAATCTTTGCCACGATTGGGAGGGAGAGGCCCCGCCTGCATCTATGCAAGTCAGGCACAGGAAAGCCAAGGGACGAGGTGTTGAGCCAACATCCTGCAAAAACCCTTCCCTGCCCAGCGGTGATGGATTTGCCCCGGCCACTGCAGTTGTGTGGATACCAGGGAAGGATGGTAAATGGCCCCTGACCGCGCAAGTTTAAGACGCAAGTTCAGTCCCCAGGGTGCGTAGCCAGTCTTTCATTACCCCGCCTCCACCAGCTCCGGTATCCTTGTAAGAGTGAAAGAGTAACCCAGGTATCCCCCCCGCTTTTCCAAGGTTCACATGCCACTTTGCTTTCACGAAAAGACATTACTACCTGTTTTCACCTACTGAAAGAAATCCGAAGAGGATTTTCACTTTTCCAAAAAAAGAGGCTAAAAGTGACAGTAGGGTTCAGCGTTGGTTTCGCAGGGAGCCACTGGGAGGCAGCGCGCCCCTCCCCGCCCCGGGGCAGCAAGACTGGCGCCACCTAGCACCTTCCCCGGGAACTACACTCAGCCTCCCAGCAACAAGCGGCCGGAGCTTTGAACCCTGGGCCAGGGTCCCGGCTTTATCTCTGTGCATTGTGTGCGTTCGATTGCAAGATGAGTCTTGCAAATCAATCAATTGCAAGATTGCAAGGGAAGAAGAGCCTACGAGAGGTAACTTTGGGGGTCTGGGAATGCTGAAAACCTTTTCCTTACAAATTAATGGTGCTTCCTCACTTTACCCCATTTCGAGGCCCCACGCCCCGGGCTGGGAGCCCAGAGAGGCCTTGCTGAAGAGGCAGTTGGACCTTCTCCCTGAAATGCCGGCTCTGATTTATTCCCCATCCTGGCCAGTGTTCTGCTGACCTGATCCTATAACCGCATAATTACATTATTAGCATATGATGGAGCCCGGTGCACCATGTGTCCTGCTGGAGAGGATTAGAATAAATCGCAGCTTCAGCAGAGGGCAGGGAGAAGAGGCAAGAGAGGACAGGCTGGGGTCCAGGCGCACGGACCGCAGGCCCGGAGACTTAACGCGCCTTCCAGACCCCCCGGTCTCCCCGCAGGGTCAAGAAACTGACACCCAGAGAGAGGGCGTGGCCCTGCTTGGAAACACCCTGATCCATGAAACACGGATCGAGGGGCACCCCCCCCCCCCCCCACGCTTAATAGGCCTTGGCAGGAATTGAAGCCTCTTGGGAAAAGAGAAGAGAGGTTTCCCACAGCAGAGATCCAGCTCAGAGGACAGAGAGCAGAACGCCCCCTCTGCAGGCTTAGGACCCACGTGGCCAGGCAGCCCTGAGAGCAGGGCCAGAGTCTGACACCCCCATGTGGGGCCTTCCTGAGGTCCCATCTTAGCAACTGAGGAACCACAGCCCAACCCACAGCAAAGCCACCACACGAGCCAAGGGTTCTAGTCACTCTGATGCCTGGGGACCCCACGCTGCAGGCTCATGGCAGCTCTGAGCCTTTGCCCACGGGCTTATCTCTCCGGCCGCCCTTTGCAGGACCCCGTGCATTGGATTCATTTGCCTGGATGAGGTATAAGTTACCCCGGGCACCTCCTGCTCTGAGCTGCCTCCGGGCAGTGGTTTGATCTGATCCACGTCTGGAACCCCGTGCCCAGCAAAGGGCCTGACGCCAGCAAGACACTCGAGACATTGTCACGTTGAACAGGTGGGACCCAGTGGTGATGGGAGGGTATGTGGAGAACCCACCAACCTTGCTGAACAGTTCAAGAATGCAGGGGTGGGGGCATTGCTTGATTCGCCTGCTCCCTGGGATCTGGGCATGGGGGGCGGTCTGCAGCTGGAGACCAGGAGGCCTGACTGTGAGGAAGAAACAGATGATGAGCTGGAAGCCAGGCAGGGCCAAGCAGATGGGGGAGGGGAATACGTGGAAACTCTGAGATAAGAAGGCGGGGGCGGCGCCTGGGTGGCTCGGTCGGTTAAGCCTCCGACTTCGGCTCAGGCCATGATCTCACGGTTTGTGGATTCGAGCCCCGCATCGGGCTCTCTGCTGTCAGCATGTAGACTGCTTCGGATCCTCTGTACCCCCCTCTCTCTGTCCATCCCCTGCTTGTGCTCTGCCTCTCTCAAAAATAAATAAAGCATTAAAAAAGGAGAAGGAGGAGGAGGAAGAGGAGGAGAAGGACGGGGAGGAGAAGACAGAAGGCAGGCCACCTGTGCGGCGGGCAGGGCAGGCGCTTACGAAGGTCAGCTTTCCCTCCATTTGTCCTCCGGGACGGGACACCCAAGCATTCTTCCTCCTGGCCAGAGGGCTCTCCTGTGCCCATCTCCCCAGCCTGCACCTTGGCCGTGCCCCAGCCTCCTTCCTGTCCTTCCTGCCCTTGGAGTCCCAAGTGGTGCTGGAGGAAGCCGTGTGGCCGCCATGAATGTTCCCCTAATTGGCTTCTCACAGCCGTGCTTTGCTGGCTCCCCGCTGAATCTCCCAGAGCTTCTGGTCCAAATGCTCCCACTCCCTGGAGACCAGTCCCAACTGCGCTCAACCGATGACCTCGTCTGCTTCGGGGAGGTTGGAATGGCACAGAAGAGACTCTTAAAAATCCATCCCTCTTGCATCGGCTTTACTACCTCCTCAACACCCTCCCCTCCTTTTCTCTCATCTACTGGCAAGAACATCCCTCCTCCCTCTGCTGTCATCCTCCCTCCTCCCCTCCATCCTTTCTCACTTCCCCCATAGTGCCTTGGTCGGCAAGAGGGTGGTTTCCTCCATCCTTAATGTATGACTCCTCAACCCAGCTGGTCCTCGGACTTCCTGTCCCTGCTGAGCTCCGTAGAGAAGGAGGACTTCCAGAAGCCTCCACGCCCTCACCTTCCCCTTCTCAACTTCACCCTCGTGCTTTCAGCCCAGAACGGCCTTGAAAACATGCACCTGGACAGAGAGTCACGCTATGCTGGGTGCTGGAAAATGCAGGTGATAGAACGTGGTGCAAACGCTCTTCCATATTTTTCCGGAAAAATTAAAAGTAGTTAAAGAAAACTCTACATAGTGGTTTTTTTAAATAGAGAAATGTTGTATAATAAAATAATGGTAGGTATCTCTGGGCAATTGTTTTGTGTGGTTTCTTTATTTCTTTTGTGTATTTTCAGATTTTTTTCAGCAAGTAAGAATCATTTGTAAAAAACAAAAAAAAAAAATACAAGCTTTAGGGGGAAAAAGACCACAAGATTCTTTTCAAATGTTTGATAACAACCTTAAAGTTTAATGGCTTATACTCCTTATACCTAAATGAATCACAGATGGATCAAAAATTTACAAGTAAAAAGTGAGACGATAGAATAATCTCAGAATGGGCAAGGCTTTTCTGAGCAGCCCACAAAAACCACAAGCCATGGAATAGAAGATTCATGAATTTGATGGCAGTAAATGCGATAAACAAAATCAAAACACAGAGGACAAAGTGTGGAAAATTATTCATATGTGAGAAATGGTTGGTTTCCTTAAACTATAAACAGTACTTTTAAATCAATAAGAAGAATATTACTAATCAGCAGACAACTGGGTAGGCAAAGGACCTGGAAAAACACTTCATAGAGAAACATGTACAATTAACTTAGAAATACATGAAAAGGAGTGGTTAAAGAAGAAACACCGTTTTCTACCAATCAGACTAGTGGAGGATAAAGGTCTGATCAGGCACCGTGCAGGTGATGATATGCGGAAACTGAGATTTTCACACCCTCTGCTGGGCGTGTAAATTGACTTTGCCTTGGTTAAATTGGGTGTGATCATATCCCTCCAAGTGTAAAATTCCCATGCCCTTGGGGCACCTGGGTGGCTCAGTCAGCATCCAACTCTTGATTTCGACTCAGGTCATTCATTCATTTCCAAATATTTGGGCTAACCCCCAAATCTTTCTGTTATTGATTTCTGGTTTAATTTTTATATGAGCCAATAATGCACATTGTATGATTTCTATTCTTTTAAGTTTATTAAGGTTTGTTTTACGCCCCAAATGCGGTTTATCTGGAGGGATGTCCCATGTGCATTTGTGATAAACGTGTATTTTGCTGTTGTTAAATAAAGACTTCTATGACTCTCAGGTTAACTTTGTTGATAGGTCCTTTATTTTCTGACTACTTTTTAAATCTGTTATCATGAGAGGAGTATTGAGGTCTCCAACTGTAATTGTAGATTTGCTATAGCTCCTTTCAGACCCATCTAGTTTTGCTTTATGTATTTTGAATCTCTTTTGTTAGGTTCATACAGGTTTAGGAATGTTATGCCTTCTTGGAGAATTGACCTGTTTATTATTATGTAATATCCTTCTTTATTCCCCTTAGTCTTCTTTATTCTAAAGTTCATTTTATCCAAAATTCATAGAACTACTCCTGCTTTCTTTGGGTTAATATTTTCATGGTATATTTTTCTCCATCACTTCTCGTTTAACCTATCCATGTCTTTACATTTTAAAATTTTTCATTGTAGACAGAATATAGCTGAGCCTTTATTTTTTAAATCCATTTTGGCATTGTCTGTCTTGAGCAGGTGCGTCTATACCTTTCACATCTAAAGTGACCATTGATATAGTTAAAATTTTTAATGTTTATTTGTTTGTTTTGAGAGAGAGAGAGAGCACGAGTGAGCAGGGGAGGGGCAGAGAGAAAGAGGGAGAGAGAGAATCCTAAGCAGACTCCACACTGTCAGTGCAGAGCCCAATGCATGACTCAATCCCACAAACTGTGACCTGAGCCGAAATCAAGAGTCATACACTCACTGACTGAGCCACCCAGGTGCCCCCAACGTGATTATTTATCTAATTAGATAAAAATGTATCCCTTTGGCTAGCTCATTTTATTGTATTTGCTCTTTGTGTTTATTTCCTCTTTTTTCTTTCCTTCTCTGCTCTCAAGTGAGCATTTTTATCTTCTGTTTCATCTTATCTTTTCTATTAACTTATTATTTATATTTCCTTTTAACTTTTTAGTGGTGTCCCTAGGGTTTACAATCTATATTTTTAAATTATCTGAGTCCATTTTTTAATCCTACCTCTATTTTATCATTATATCACTTCATGTGTAGTGAAAAGACCTTGTAGCAACATACTCTCCATTTTTTTCCTCTAATCCCTCCTCATTGTGGCCATACGTTTCCAATGTTTACATATGATATAAACTCCAATGCATCATTACTGTTATTGCTTTATATAGTTATTGTTTTAGAGCAACTAAGAAAAACAAGAAAAAATACAACATTTTACCTTTGTTTATCCCATTTCTAATACCCTTCATTTCTTTGTGTGGATCTAAATTTCTTATCTTCATAATATTCCTTCTGCCTGAAGAGCAAGAGGGAGACAAAGAATCCAAAACAAGCTCCAGGCTCCAAGCTGTCAGCACAGAGCCCGATGCAGGGCTCGAACCCACAAACCATGAGATCATGACCCGAGCCAAAGTCGGATGCCTAACTGACTCAGCCACCCAGGAGCCCCGCTTTCAACACTTTAAAGGTGTTTCTCCATTTCTGCTTATTTGCGTGTCTTCTTGATAAAAATCTGCCATATTCTTATCCTGCTCTTCTGTAGGTAAAACGTTTTTCCCCCTCTGTAGCTGATTTCAAGATTTTCTTTCTGTCTTTGGCTTGCTGCCTCTTGAGCATTCCCATCTGTGTTCTTACTGTTATGTACTTACATTTTTATTGCTGGGGGCTTGCTAACATGGTGGAAAGATGTGAGGGGTAGGGAGTGTTCTCTAATTTTCTAATCAGGTCCCAGTCTCTGGAGTATACAGGGGCCTATATCTTAGGATGGAACTGTTCATTGTTTCTGTCCCTGCTCCAAAAGTAGATAGATTTTGTTGTCCCTGCACCCACATTCCTTTCCCTTCCAGCAGCGAGTAGCCCCCAGCATTTTCTGTCTATGTCCTTGAGGAGAGCCTCCCCCAGATTAAGGCTTTCCCCGCCCACCCCCCTCGGTAAAACATGGAGGCTGGGGTTGGGCCGGGTGGCCCCTGACAATATACATCCCCTGCAGATTAAACCCTTTGCTCTGTAAGGGAGAAAGCTCTCTGTGGAGTTTCAACAGTGGCTGTCATTTCTCTCCCCACCCCCCACCCCCACCAATGTTTCTGCATTTTCCCCATCCTTCCTGTGAGAGCTTGGTGGGGCTCCAGGAGTAAAAGCCTAAAAAAAGGTGGGAATCTCCTCTCCCATGACTAGAGCCCCCAGGAGCTTCACATCACATCCTAGTCCACACCTGGCCTTCAACCAATCCTTAAAATTCCTCGTTTACTATTTTCCACCAGTTTGTATGGTATCCGGATAAGCAAATGCCCAGGTCCTTGTTTCCCTGCAGGCACCTGTCTGTCTTCAGGAGGACGGGTTGTCTGTGACCTCAAGTCTCTGATGGGTTCACAGGAAGTCATTATTGTGATGCCTGTCCGGCTTTTTTCTTGTTGTAACATACACGCAGCCTCAGTATTTATACTGGAAAGAAAAACTGAAACCAACCCAAAGTCCCTTAAAAAGGAGGCAATACAGCCATAAGTGGAATGTTATGGACCATATCTTAATAAGAATGAGCTGTACGGTAGTTAAAAGGTATGAGACAGAGTACTACGCAGCAGTTTAAAGGAATGTGCTGATGGGTGTAGAAAATTATTCTCATTGATATCACTTGGTGCGGTTTAAATTTTTTACCATGTGTTCTAGAGCTGTTCCCAAATACTTTTGGGCCCACGAAGTCCTCCTGGTCCCATGGTAGGAACACACATCCCCACCTCCTTTGAAATGTCCCCAGGGGCCTCGCTTTGTCAATAAACGTTAGTAAGAGAATTTCACCAGATTTCAGCCACTACTTACCCTTTGGCGGGTACCCTTGTGCACAGCCCAACCTGCCCAAACATATAGAGAAGCTCTGTAGAGACGGAATTGATCTGTTGGTACACGGACCCCAGAGATCGTGTGGATGTGGGTTTAGGGCCACCGCTTGTGACCTTGAATGCTGGAGGGCAAGCAAAGAGAATGGAAGAGACACGTAGAAGAGAGACTTGAGAGAGACGAAAACGTGGAAGGGCAGAGACAGGAGGCAGTGAAAGATTCCCAGATGGGCACTTCCTTCCTGTTCCCAGTTTAAGTCCATGGACTTTGTGGGAAACCACAGTCACAGAATAGTTCACCATTTATGCAAGCTAGCTTGGCTGGGTTTCTGGTGCCTTCCACCTCCAAAGCTGGACAAAATCCCTTCCTCAGCCCCTGATTTATTCCTCTTTTGAACCCTTCGTCAGATTCTGCCTTGCGTTATAGTAGTTTGGGTTATTTTATTTCTGGAGCTAACTTTTAAGTTCCTTGATGGTAATAAGTGGATCTTGGTCATCCCAAAGGGCTTAATTGTTTCCTGGATGTTTATATTATTTAGGGCTGTTCTTACCAGGTTCTACTATCCCCTAATAAACAGGAGGGGAGGAGAGAGGAGGAAGCTACCTGGAGTCTTCTAAACAAAGGCCCATTCTGTTCCCTCTTTCACCTAGCACTCAATAAAACTGTCAAATAGTTACATCATTACTCCCTGCCAGGCATCATTCTCAGGGTTTTTTATATTTATTAATGCAAGTAATCATAATAAATCCCTACAAGGGACTTAAAGTTATTCTCCCTTTGCTAGTGAAGAAAATTGATCAAGGGCGGATACCTGAAGAAAAGACCCAGAATTTTTACCCAGATGACCTGCCCATGGGGTCCATGCTTTCAACCTCGGGGTCACAAGAAAGGCCTGAGGGGGGCGGGGAGGTGGGAGCTGGCACGCTCATTCCCTGGTTGACCGACAGGACATTAGACGTGAAGACCATGCTCTTTCCTGCAGTTGGAGTGGAAAGGAAGAAGGAAGAATCCCACCCACAGAGAGGGATCTTTGAAGGCTCTGAGAGGCTCATGACTGGTCCATGGGAAAACTACACACACACACACACACACACACACATATGTGAAAGTGTGTGTGTGTGTGTGTGTGTGTGTGTGTGTGTGTATGTGTGCGCGCCTGCGTGTTTTGTGGGGAGAGGGTAGATATCTTTGACAGAATCTCAAAGTCATCTCTGACCTCTCCAACGATTAGGAACACAGTTCAAAGGAGGGTGAGTGAAGGAAGAAGGAGGGCGGGAGGAATGCCAGCAAAGGATAAAGAGAAGAGGGAAGATGATAGGGAGAGAGAAGGGAGGCGGGCCATACATCAGCCCTGACTGGAAGCACTGGAGCCCTGCCTTTGCTTCTAAAGTTCTAAATGCGCCTATTAGCACCCAGGAAAAGGGGCGTGTGCAGGTGCATGCTTGCGAGGTAATGAGTCCTAAGGGAAAAAATGAGACGGTGCCCTGAATGCTGTCCCGTCTGACCAATTTCCCCTCCCAAGGCAGGATGGCAGGTGAGGGTCTTCATGTAGATGCTGAATGAGTCCTGAAGTGCCTTCTTTGGTAGGTACCAGGCTCTCTGGCTGACACTAGTCAGGGGTCCATGCTCTTGGGGACAGGTCGGGACCCAATATGAATAACACTCCACCACTCTGTTCCCCCACTCATTCATACACCATCTACAGTTAATCTGGCAGCCTTGGAACCAATGACATCAGATCTATCACACCCATACAAGTCTTCTGCTGCCCTCTTCAAGGTCTCTCCTCAGGACATTGCTTTCTTTCCAATGATGCTGTCATCTTGCTGCAAGGGTTAGTACAGAACAGTGGTTGAGAGTCTGGGCCCAAGAGTTTAGATTCAAGCTTGGCCACTTGCTGAAGGATCTTGAGCGAGTTGTTTACCCTTGATTTTCTCCTCTACATCATTGGGATTGAAATCACTCCAAATGTATGTGGCTGCCTTGTGTATTAAGTATGCTCAAACATGTAAAGCGCTTGGGACAGTGCCTGGCAGAGGGCACGCACTTGAGACACATTAGCTGTTGTCAGCGTGCAAAGCATCTGGAAGCTCTTCCCTGTGAGGAGACTCGAAGCCAACCACTCAGCCACACTTTTCAACCATCAGTGGGGTAAAGTGGGATTTCCCAGCCTGATCACTCATTGATTCACCAAACTGGCCCAAGGCTTTGGATGAAGATAAGCCCCAACTAGGACAGTCATAGAAGAGACCACGGAATCAGGACAATTCCAAAGAAGGAGGGTTAACTCTCCGAGCAGGGGCAGAATTATGCAATAAGGTGTTCCGTCTCCAAAGAGGAGTGCTGTGTGTTGGGGTTTTTACAGCACTTTTATCACTGTAAAAACGAAGTAAGAATGTTGTGGAGAAGTTAAGAAGTTGCTGAAGAGTTTTATTTTTTTTTAAATTTTTTTTTTAATGTTTATTTTTGAGACAGAGAGAGACAGAGCATGAATGGGGGAGGGGCAGAGAGAGAGGGAGACACAGAATCAGAAGCAGGCTCCAGGCTCTGAGCCATCAGCCCAGAGCCCGACGCGGGGCTCGAACTCACGGACCTTGAGATCGTGACCTGAGCCGAAGTCGGACGCTCCACCGACTGAGCCACCCAGGCGCCCCTGCTGAAGAGTTTTAAATTAACCTCTTTCATAATCCCTCCATGAGAGTTCCATTGCTGTTATCATTGTGTTGTGTTTCTGCCCACATTTTTTGTATTACCTCTAGTCGCTATCAAAACCGATCACTGGGGTTTTTTTGATTGAACACCATAATATTAGCATTTTATTATATGCTACTGAAAACTTTTTTGCTGACTTCCTGATAAAAGATGCTGGAGTCAAGCGGTGACTCTTCCTCTTCCCCAAGCTAACAAAACGAGCTAAAGAGAAAAAGTTGCAGCGGGAGAGACAGCTTCCAAAGTCCCCAGGGCCCAAGAGGTCCTGGCTTACGCTTTGAAAAGTGGTAGCTGGCAGAGGATTCTGGTGAGCAGGTTTCAGTGCAGCTTCTAACCCAGAAGGTGAGTTGCGAGTTACAAAGCCTGAGGAATTCTTGTAACGTCCCCTAAATGGGTGAGCAGTGACCCAAGCAGCTGCCCCAGGGTGGGGGGGTCATGGAAACACCGTAAACCTGGAGCGTAGGAGGCCCTGAGTGCTGCTGCTGAAAATAGGGGAGGCCACAGAAGCCAAGAGAACTTTCTCTGTGGCCTTCTCCGGGCTATAGTCTTAACAACCGATTACCCATCACCCCCTCACCTGCCCTTCCACCTCCTACCCCCTCCACTGAGCAGGGGCCCTCCGAATTCGAGACCAAAAAGAAATAATAACATACGATCCTCTTAGAGAAAAAGAAGACAAGGAGAGAGAAAGAAAGAAATGGCAAACCTCGAGGAAAGGGAAACAGAAAAACAGAGAAAGAATCTGGGGAGAGGGAGGAGATCGGATAGAATGTCCAGGCAACCTTTCGAAGGGAATGAGACTTGAGTTAATCCTGAACAGCGTGAGGGCCCCCGGCAAGCAAAGATCCCCCATCAGTGGTCATCCAATCTGACGGCGCTTTGAAATTGGAGTCCCCCAGGGAGCTTTACAACAAATAAACAAACAACCACAACAGCAACCACCAGCGGCCCTACTGGAGCTCCACAGCAGGGTTTCGGTGGCGATCCGGGCACAGGTAATTTTTTTTTTCATGAACTCCCCAGGTAATTCTAAAGCTCAAAGAGGGCTGAGAACCACTCGTTGCGATGCATCTGTGTGCACACAAAACTATTTCATATTTCGTATTATTAAGCTTGGCTTCTAGGAAAAGGGTGACTGTCCAAATTATATAGACATTTTTCTAGGTTTGTGATATTTTTAGGCTCGTGTCAAAATAGTTCCAAGGAAGGGACGCAACTTTCAAGGGGACTGCTTTCAAAGGGGGTAATTCTCTTTTGAATTCTCAGCCCTTTCACTCCTGCTTCTCGAACCTTTCGTTGGCTTTGGGGACAGAGTTCTCTTGCCCACCATGTATTCTTTTTATTCTTTTGTGACATAATATCCCTTCTCTCCTTTTTCCTTTCTTCTTCTTTCTTTGTGCCTTCTCTTTTTACTCCCTTTGATGCTTCTTCACAAATTCTTCTCTATCTTCTGTTGGCTAGAAAATTCCAGTGACTAATTTGTCACAGGTTCTGCCGTAGACGTCCCCTCTCTCCCACGTCCTTCCCTAAGTCTTGGGGAGAATTCATGGGAAATAAGAAAACTGATGCCCAGTCCTCTGTCAGGCTGCGGGCATAAATACCAAGTATTTAATTACAGATTTGGTGGGAAGTTGCAAATGAAGCCGGTACATTCTCAGAGGTGGTGCCCACGAAATACACGCATGCTGGATGGCGGGTTCATTTCGTGGTGGGGATGTATAGACATGTGCCTAGACATAGCCTCCTTCCTTCTCCCTTTCTCCAACCGTCTCTGTGCCCCTTCCACTTAGATGACAAGAGCTTTGGGGGCAAGAATACTCAGAACTATAAAAATTGTCACTTAAGGCAGTCAGAGAAACCGGTAACAGAGTCTCCAGGGAGGTTAATCTCTTCATTTATTTGTTTTTATTCTCTCTCAAGATTCTATATTTGATTTCCCCTGAACAGTTTAAATTTAGCATCCCTTGGTTTATTGGCTTTCTTTCTTTCTTTCTTTCTTTCTTTCTTTCTTTCCTTCTTTCTTTCTTCTCTTTTCTTTTCTTTTTCTTTTTCTTTTCCTTTTTTTAATTTAAAGCCTACTCCTCCGAGCTGCCGTAAATATCATCCTGGAGGTGAAGGGAACCTGGCTGGGAGCATCCCACTGACCCCTCGGGATGAGGCTGCTGATTGGATTGCCCAAGAGAGCAGTTCTCCCTTCTCACTCTTTTGAAGGCATCCCATCCAGTGCCGCGTCTTGGTGGAAGAGGACGGTCTTCGCACACAAAGAGGGGTGTTCTCCAGGCACAGCAAGACGGAAGACGACTTCCCCCAACTCCAGATCCATGTGCAAGAGGCCTGGGTGACCAAGATGGCGACTGTGAAAGAAGAACTGTGGGGGCTTGAAATCACATCTTCTCTCACAGAAGAATATGCCAAGCGGGTTGGGGGAGGGGAAAAAGAAGGTGCAGGATCCCAGCAAGCAAAACCTGTAGTCACACCCCAGGAGAGGTGGATGGTTCCTTCCTTTCCCTCTTGGCTGCCTGGAAACTTCAACTGATTATTGTCATATTTCGGCTAGGTGATGTTAAACATCTGTTTGCTAGGAAAGGCGCAGTCATTGAAAACAGAATTTATTTAAATTCCTGGAACCTGGAACAAAGCTTTGCCAGGGAGCTCTCCCCACCGCCCAATCTTACCCTGCAGCCTGGGCCCTGCGTCACAAAAACCTGCTGGGCCCCCAGACATGCACAGGCTTCCCCGGGGGAATGGGTTTGCCCAAGGTTTGCCAAAGACCAGACGCTTGGCCTCATGGGTTCAGCATGTCCGAAAGCAGAGATGTTCATTTTTATCCAGATGTAATATTCATTTTTATGCAGATGTTTTGGCGGCCAGAGCAAAATTTAAAATAGCAATAAGGAATTTCTTACCTCCCCCAGTCTTACGTGCCTACGTGAGCTCTTTCTTGTTAAGCCAGACTTAATGGGTTTTAAGCAAGAACAGCTCCATTTTAGGTCAGTTACATTCTCAAGAGCTCATTGTCAGTTAACCGCAGGCAATGCAGAGTCAGGGTTTTGCATATATATATTAATAGCAACAACAGGTAACAACTATTGAGCATTTTCTATGAGTTGGGGCACAATAATAAGTGTTTTAAATGCAATAATTCAATTAATTTTTTTGTAAGAGGTTTGTATAGTAAGCACCACTATTCACTCTGTTCCATGGATGAAAACAAGAAGACAGAGAAGCGAGGCATCGTGCAGCAGGCCTAAGGAACTGGAAGGATGGAGTCACCAGCATCTAAGCTGAGGACCAGTGGGGGTGGAAGTTTAGTCAGGGGGGGAATCATCTAGTTTGGGCATGTTAAAGTTGAACTGCCAATTAGGCACCTAACTGGAAACATCAAGCAAGTGTTTGGATCCAGGCAACGAGGGTTCAAGAGCAAGGCAGAGACCAAGGATGTACACTGGGAGACATCAGGGTGGGGACAGCATTTAAACCATGATGGTGGGAAGGAACATCTGGGGCAAGTGTAGAGAAGAGGTGCGGGGATGGAGTCTGGAAACGTCCACATCAGACGGTCCGAAAGACAGACAAGGAGTGGCCAGTGGGTGGCTGGGAGAGATGGACACAAGCACCGAGTAAGGAGACATTTCAGGGAAGAGGGATTGGTCAACTTCTTAAATGCCGCCAACAGGTGGGATACGAAGAGGAGTAGACATTTGGCAGTGGGTGGTTATCGATGACCTTGATGAGAATAGTTTCCATCGACTGGTGGGCCCAAAGCCTGCCTGGCACGGCCTGGAGATGTAGGTGTGGAGGAAGGAGAGTAGGCCACTGCTGCCCTCACCTCCCGGGCCTTTGACCTCTTCAATTCCAGTGACTTCCACCTCTACTCCATTTCAGCCATCTGCAATGGATCTCTCCCTTTCACTCGGCATACCTGCACTTCTGAAATCCGAAACGCTAATGCTCTACACTATAACCTCACCTCCTTTCAGGGATTCCCCCCCCTCCTCTTTCTTTTGCCCTGTGGAGACTTCCAGTCTCAAATCACTTACCCCCACCTCCGTCACACCTCCCCTCCAACAAAACCCACCCCCGAGTGAAATCCACATTCTGGGTCTCAGGTGACTGAGCCCTGCTAGAGAAACTTAGACCACCCTCAGATAAAGGCCACTGCAGATTCATGATCCCCCATCCTGATCGGTCCTGCCACCCTTCCCACTACGGCCTGGCCATCCTTCTACCGGTGAGCGGTCAGATCTCACCTCAACTCTGCACAATAATTGTGCTTATCCCAACGCTTTAACAATCTCCTCCTTAACTCAGCTCTTCCCCCTTCCCAGCTGAAACATTTTTGCCAAGTTGGAAAATCATTTTAGACAACAGACTCCCAAGCTTCTGGCCCAACTCAATGCTCTGGGGGTACACAATCCATTTGAAGGAGAAATGATTAATTCTGGATACCAGGGATTGCCTGATTCATATTCCATGCCCGAGCCAGACAGCGAAAGCCCTGCCAGTGGGAAATGGATGGCCCAGGTAAAGGATGAACACTGGCAGGGATGCAGACACTCTTTCAGACAGCTCGAGGGCCCCCTGTGCTCCACAATGTCATAGAGGGGGCCTTTTTATTTGTACTTGGAAGCTCATGGCCCCCTGAGAGACACCTGGGGCCAGGCAGGGCCATTCCGTTCTTCAGCTACACATGACTCTTAATATTTAAAGAAGAACACACATACCTCTTGGGGATTTTACCTCCATCCTCTTTCCTGTCCTTGGATACACAGAATACAGTAGATTCTGGTAAAACACTTACAGTGTAGAACTTTCCAGTAGTTCCGTAAAGAATCAAAAAGAATGATCATTTCTTGGAGTCTTTGATGTGCCGGGCGTTAGCTAGTTGTTCTATTTGACATCATTGTTCAACCAGGGACTGAGCTAGGCTCGGGGTTGAGAGTGGTGACAAAACTGACCCAGTCTATGCCCTCAGGGACTAACAGGGCAGACAAGATTTAAACAAGTAGGCTCACAAGTAAAAATGTAATTGTAAACAATGAAAGCACCACAAAAGAAAAAAAATAGGGCACTAGGTTGAATTGTGTCCCCCCAAAATTATGCTGTTCCCACTTGTGCTGCAGAAGCGAGGACCCCCCGAAATTATGTTGAAATGCTAGCCCCTAGTACCTCAGAATGGACCTTGTTTGGAAATAAAGTCATTGTAAATGTAATTAGCTAGTTTAAGATGAGGTCATATTGGTGGAGGGTCAGCCTTTAATCCGATGTGACTGGTATCCTCATAAGAAAAGGAGAGAGACACAGAGAGGAGAATGCCTCTCTCTGAAGACAGAGACGGAGAGAGGCAAGATGGCCACATAATCTGTGAGATAGTAAACTTCTGTTGTTTTAAGGCACCCAGGTTGGGAGACTTGGTTACTGCCACCCTAGGAAATTATTACGGGTGTCGTATAAGATAGAAAACCAGGTGGGGCCTACTTTAGATTGGGATGCACATCAGCTCAGCTTCTGTGCGAGTAAATAACAGAAAGAGGCATTACCTGACACAAAAATAAGGAATTTTTATTTATTCCTTAAATAAATCCCTTGATTCCTATTTGCTCAAAGGAGATAGAGTAGCCCAGAGAATCAAAACTAACACGGGACAAGTTAACCTTGGGAAGGACAGAAACCACGGGAGTTCAGGGATCTGGAAGCAGGAGCCAACAGGCAGACTTACTCAGGCATCACCCTCAGAAGAAATATGTTCCCACTATTTTACTCCCTTGGATCTATCGGAGCAAAATTCAACTTACTGGCTTAGCTGGGGTCATGTGATAACTCCTTAGAGGGCTGGTGGGAATGAATGGGGGAAATTGGACACCTTGACCCCCTGCCCCATCTCATGTGATAACTCCTTAGAGGGTTGGTGGGAATGAATGGGGGAAATTGGACCCTGCCCCATCAAGACGGCTCACTTGCCAAAAGAAAATCAGGCAACAAGTAAGAAAGGGGTAGAGACGCTGGAAAGGAAAAGACGGATTAAATTTCTCTAGGGAAGTGACCTTTCAGCTGACTCCTAAAAAATGACTAGGAAGTAGGCAGGCAGAGATCAGAATTCTGGGGGGAGTGACAGGATTGAGGGCAAGGGCAACCCAACAGCTTGGTGTGCTCAAGGAATTAGCAAACATATATGGATATGACATCAAGAGGGAAAAGCCTGGGGGCGCCTGGGTGGCTCAGCCGGTTAAGCGTCCGACTTCGGCTCAGGTCATGATCTCGCAGTCCGTGAGTTCGAGCCCCGTGTCGGGCTCTGTGCTGACAGCTCAGAGCCTGGAGCCTGCTTCGGATTCTGTGTCTCCCTCTCTCTCTGACCTTCCCCCGTTCATGCTCTGTCTCTCTCTCAAAAATAAATAAAGGTTAAAAAATTAAAAAAAAAAAAAAAAAAGAGGGAAAAGCCTGGAAGAAAGGTACATTTAAGTGAGAAAATCAAGAGTTTAGTTTGGGGACTCTTTGGTCAGAGAAGTATGTAAAAAACATAGGAAATTGTTGAAGGAAGCTGAATGCATGAGTTCTGGTTTAGAAGAGAGGTCTGGATAGACGTGTAAATTGAGAAGTTATTGGCGTATTAATGCAAATGGATGTGAACATTCAGAGAGATGGTGGAAGAGAAGAGAAGAGGTTCCATGGTCAACCCTGAGGATCTCCAGCATTTGGGGCAGTGGTACCCGCCAAAGCATTTCTGACTTCACTTCCATCCATGGAACATGGTTAGCCCATACTCTCAACGTGCGCATTTATTTAAAATTATGTACATGTGCCACTGCACCCCAATATTTTGTATGCTATAGGACATATTCATCCACAATTTTGGAGGATGAGGTTTTTTTTTTTAATTAAAATGGAGTCAAATAAAAATTAATACAAATGAGAAGACCGCTGATTTGGAGGTTGTGGTAGAAGGATATGAGCCAGCCAAGGAATGGCCAAGAGAGGCAGAGGGAGAACGAGAAGAAATAGGACATGATGAAAAATATTTTAAGTGTTTCAAGAAAAAAAAAGATAGTGATTACAATATCAAATATTAGTAAGTCATCGGGTAAAATGAGAAGCAGAGGGGCACCTGGGTGGCTCAGTCACTTCAATGCCCAACTCTCAGCTTTGGCTCAGGTCATGATCTCAAGGTTCGTGGGTTCGAGCCCCGTGTCGAGCTCTGTGCTGACGGTGTGGAGCCTGCTTGGGATTCTATCTCTCTCCCTGTCTCTCTGCCCCTCCCCTGCTCACTCTCTCTCTCTTGATCTCTCAAGATAAATAAATAAACTTTTAAAAATTAAAAAAAAAAAAAGGGAAGCAGAGAGGTCTTTTGAATTTGACATGGTAGACATTGACATCGGTGACTCTGACGGAAGCAGTTTCCGTGGAGAGGTGAATTTAAGAAGCCATGCCAGAGAGTTGAAAACTAAATGGGCGTGAACTCATTTAATTGTCCCAACTACCCCACAAGGTGGGAATCATTACCACCACTTACAGATGAGCAAACGAAGGCTTACCCTGCAGGAGGAAGAGTGAAAATTTAATACCAAACCCGCCCAGATTTACAATACCCAGATTCTCTCATTAAAGAAAACTAATAGGTATGAACATGTCATTAGGTAGAAGTAGGCCTGGGTTAAAATGGACACGAGCACTCATAAATAGTGCAAGGTTGGTGGCAGAGCATTCTGGAACTCCAGTTGAGGAGAGAAGCGATCAGCCCTCAGCCGAAAGCAAAACTCCTCACCCCTATGGCTGCTAAGCAGAACTGCAGGTTCACCCAACCTCTGAAAGGGGATCTAAGTATTTTGAAGTTGTGTCTTGGCAGGGGGGAGGGGGGAGGTGTTGGGGGGGGGGGTTAAGTCAGCCCACAAGGTAAAAATTGTGTGGAGTAAAAATGGCCCTTGGAAAATCGGCTCAGCGGGACCTTCAGTAAATCCAACCAGGGAGTTTTTCCTCCTGCTGGGACAGATCTTTGCTTTTCGAATGAGCACCAGATGAAGTAATTGACTTGAACCGAGAGGGCCATATTGTAGGGAAAAAATACATCTTTTTAAACAACATATGAACACTCAGCCCAGAGAAGCCTGAGTACCCTCAGACGAATCGAGGGAGCAGCAGATTCACACAGGGGCATTCGCTCATCAGGCACATTAGGCTGTGGTATTGCGATCGTTCTCACGCTTGTGGGAACCACACGGGAGTAATAAGGATTGGACGCCACCACATCACCACCATAAACACCCAGAAAACCGAACACACTGTTTTCAGGCTTCGGACTGTTTTCAGACTTTGGGGCCATGGGTAGGACAGGACCCTGAACCCAGGGGAAGAGAAACAGACGAGGTGGCCATATGGTTGTCCGGCTTTGCCTCGAGAAAACGTGAGTAGGGAACACAACAGGGCCGCCTCGCCGTGTTGAGGAGATAGAGCTTGAAACTTAGGGAGGCTGAGGCAGCTGGAAATTCAAGGCAGAGTTTTGGAAAGCAGGAAGCTTTGCAAGAAGAAAAGTGCACCATAAATCTGCACAGGGGTCCCCTTGATTCTTTGCCTGAGTGGTAGTCTATGCACACAGCACCAAAATAAGCAAAGAATGACTGGGGTCTTCAAGCTCAACAAGTCCCAGAGCTCACACAGAATCGGGAGACTCTTTTTTTCTCTTCTTTCTTCCCTTTTTAATATAATTTATTGTCAAGTTGGTTTCCATACGACACCCAGTGCTCATCCCAACAAGTGCCCTCCTCAATGCCCATCACCCACTTTCCCCTCTCCCCCACCCCCCGTCTACCCTTCATTTGTTCTCAGTCCTTAAGAGTCTCTTATGGTTTGCCTCCCTCTCTCTCTGTAACTTTCTTTTCCCCTTCCCCTCCCCCATGGTCTTCTGTTAAGTTTCTCAAGATCCACATAGGAGTGAAAACATATGGTATCTGTCTTTCTCTGCCTGGCTTACTTCACTTAGCAGAATAAGAATTGGGGGACTCTTGAGTTCCAACCAGCCCAAGTGGTGAGTGTTTGCTGATCACCCGGTGGAGACTCCAGAGACCCCCACGTTAGGCGGAGAGCTTAATATCCTTGGAGTGAGGGCTACTCAGAGACCACCCCAGCAAAGCAAAGCTCAAAGGGATAAAAGTTATCCACAAGTAACTTACCTGCCTGCCCCGAGCTCCCCGTGAGAACAAAATTTGAAAGTAGTAGGCATTCCGAGAAGAAGGAAAACCTTCTGTCACATGCAGGCTCTAGAGCGTGCATTTGTGCAAAGCTGCCCGTGACAATGGCACCGTCCCACCGTCTAAGACCCTAAAGTCAATGCTGGCCCTTTGCTCTGGAACGTGCTCCATACATTTGTTCTTTGTTCTTCCCTGGCACACCACACTCTTTCCAGCCTCCCCCCTTCCTGCTGGTCTCGTGAGCTTCTGCTAAAGAAAATTTATAGAAGGTCTGAACGTCCCAACTACTCACTTCAATTATATAGAGGCATGACTTCTGGAAACAGCCACAGCCTTCAACACAAAAGGATAAAACCAAGATATACAATTCACGTTAGAGAAATTAGTGTTCTCTCCCTTCAAAGCATCATCCTGATGGTTTTTTATATATTATTTGTATGGTACTTTGCCTGGGGGGTGTGTGGCATTAAGTAGCAAAAACCCAGATACTGTGAGGTCCCACAGAATAAAATAGAAGATGTTTATCTTCCAAAGCTACGTAACAGATGAAATATCATGCAACAGAAGACATAATTCGGGCAACAAAAGATATGAGAAAAAGAAGAAAACGAGAGCCATACAAATGGAGGTCTTAAATATGGGATGACAGAAACCAAGCCAAGTGTTACAATTGAATAGGTAAGGAATACAGAGAAGCAGAAAGATCTGGGCTGTGGATTTAGTCAGACCGAGATCTGTATCTTTATCACCGGCTAATTCTGCCACTTTCCTGCTGTGTATCCTTGGACAATTTACTTAACTTCTTTGTCCTCCGTTTTCTCCTCTATAAAACAAGAATGATAATCATTCTTACCTTGTGGGAGTGTTTAGAGTCTTAAATGAGCTAATAGTACATTTAAAGTACCTATAACAACACCCAGGGCACGGTAATTGTTCACTGTCAGCCATTATTGTTATTATATTATTATTATTTTATTTCATTATTATCATATGCTCATCGGTCTAATGGGTATATCGTAACCTATCTCTGGTGCTTTACCTACAGACCAAATAGAAAATAAGCTCAAAGCCTCTAACAGGTAGCCTAACATATGACAAGTGCTCAATAAGTGATATTATTATTATTCAGGAATTAAAGAGGGAGAGTAGGATAAATTTAGATGCATAAAAATGTTGGGGGGGGGCTCCTGGGGGGTTCGGTCAGTTAAGCGTCCTACTCTTGGTTTTGGCTCAGGTCATGATCTCACAGTTTGTGGGTTCAAGCCCCGCATTTGGCTCTGTACTAACAGCGTTGATCCTGCTTGGGATTCTCTCTCACCCTCTCTCTCTGCTCCTTCCCCACTCACTCACTCTCTCTCTCAAAAATAAATAAGTAGGGGTGCCTGAGTTGCCCAGTTGGTTAAGCATCCAACTTCGGCTCAGGTCATGATCTTGCAGTTCATGGGTTTGAGTCCCGCGTCGGGCTCTGTGCTAACAGCTCGGAGCCTGGAGCCTGCTTCAGATTCTGTGTCTCCCTCTCTCTCTCTCTCTGCCCCTGCCCCACTCACACTCTGTCTCTGTCTCTGTCTCTCTCAAAAATAAACATTTAAAAAAATGTTTTTAAAAATAAGTAAACAAAAAATTATAAAATAAATACATAAAAATGTTGAATTTCTGCATATCAAAATCTCAGTAAAATTAAGAGACAAATGAAAATTTTGGCAACAAATATGAGAGTCTTAATAAAAAAGAAAAAGCCCACGCAAATTGACAAAAAAGGTATAGGGACAGAGGAAGTAAGCAAATAATTCATAGAAAGATACGTAAATGGTTAATAAACATTTGAAGCGTTCCAGCTCATTAATACTCTGAGCAATGTAAATTAGACAACAATGAGGCAGTAAAACACTATTTCTGGAAAGCCATCTGGCAAAACGTATCAATAATCTTTAAAAATGTCCAGGCTCTTGGAGCCAATAATGTCTCTTCTAGGAATATGACCTGAGGAAGAAATAACCAGAAAAGTGGACAAAGACTTATTACTGAAATGTACTTGCAGTGTTATTATTTATGGCAGTTGTGTTCAGATGGAGGTATTAGAAGTGGACTGTTCCCGTTTTTCATAACCTTAATGTTGTTAGAGTATGACTTTAACAATAAACACGCGCTGGGAAAAAGACCGCTTTACATGACGACATCATAGGACCTTCAAATGGCTTTTAACCAATAATTGCTGCTTCTCGGGCACTCCACGAGAAGCCGTAATGTTTCGCGGTAGTTGTAGGCTTGGGGAGGGGCTCGTTTGTCTTCTGTGGTCCCAGGCAAGCGCCAGTGTTGGTCGCGCGTGGACGTATGGCGTTGCTGATGGCCAGCGCGCCGTGAAGCTTTCTAAGGGATATGACCTCATCTACAGTAGAGGCCATCCCCCTGTGTGCAAGCAGGAAGGGGAGGGCTGGAGAATTCTCTAGCATCACATTCTCAGCCGAACTGGGTCAACCAGCTAGGATGGAGTCCAGAGCCACCAGAAGTGGCGGGCGGCGTGTCCTTGAAAGAGAAACTTCTCGGCGACTTGCCACACCGTCATTTCCTACCATTGGCAGGCTTGCGTTTCGGAGAGACCGAAGAAATGTCAGGAAACTGAGAGCCTTTGCTTTTTTGGGTAAGGGATTTTTTTTTTTTTTTTTTTTTTTTTAAAGAGCAATGGTGTTTAGAACAGTCGCAGCCTGGACTGGAGACGCTCGGCTGTCCTAAAAGTTCCTGAAGGCATCACTTTTAACTACTTTATTTTTGGAGCCTCTTGCCAAGAAGCCAAGTCATACTTTGGAACGAAGGCTCTCGCTGAGAGAGACAATGGCACTTGCTACTTGCCTTGCACTTTCGAGTGCACGGAAAAAGAAAAACCCAACACTGCATGTTCAATTGAGTCGCCGACGTTACCTTTTAGGCACAGAATCACAGAGCAGGAAGAAACCGGAAAGGTCTGACCTGGACGCCTCAGTGTGGATGTAAACCGGTCCGGCTTCCCTGCGATCCAGACTTCAGGGTAGGGGAGACAGAAGTATTTTTCCATCCTTGATCAGCCCTGGCCACGCAGACCGCTCTGATGCAGCAAAGACATCCGGCCTCATTGAGCAGAGAAGCTGTGAATGCTTCTCCAGGGCCTGCTTTCTGTGTCTTTCACGGAGAGAGTCTTTGGAGAGAGAGAGAGGAAAAAATCCCCTTAATGCTCTCAGCCAGGGGCTTTTGCCCAGCCATAAGCAATTAGTATGTCTCCCCTGACCCTCTGTCCTTTGTCACGCTCAGTATTCTGTAGGTGATCCTCATTGATTCGGTGCTGGGATGTCGCTGACACTCCCCATCCCCTGACAAGCACGTCAGGCATTCGCAAAGCTGCTGAGAGAGCTATTGGCAGATGCGGGGCTGGGAGGGACTAATCGATGGTGCAGCTCGGTGAGGTGCGGTGCCTTCGACGTCCTGTCACGGGCTGGTGATCCAGGCCTGCTTCCCTTCCGCCAGGCCACAGGACGGCCCCGGTGTGTGCAGTGCCCAGAATCCCAATCAGGCCCTGCATGTGGGGCCTCCTGAATGATCAGGAGTGACCCAGTGCAGGCTTGGGGAGGGGGGAGTTTACCTGGCTTCTCACCTTTAGCCAATAAATAGGTACTTCCTGATTTCCATCCCAGTGATCTCGGAGGGATGAAGAAAGGGATCAGCTCACCATGTTCTAGTTAAAAGAAAGAAAAGAAAAGAAAAAAGAAGAGAAGAGAAGAGAAGAGAAAAAGAAAAGGAAGGAAAAGAAAAGAAAAGAAAAGAAAAGAAAAGAAAGGAAAGGAAAAGAAAAGAAATAGGGAAGGAAAGGAAGAGAAGAGAAACAAGAGAAGAGAAGAAAGGAAAGGAAAAGAAAAGAAAACAGAAGAAAAGAGAAAAGAAAAGAAAAGAAAAGAAAAGAAAAGAAAAGAAAAGAAAAGAAAAGAAAAAAGAAAAGAAAAGAAAAATACAGTGTACCCAGCTCACGTTTCACTAACTACACTCCCCAAACTCTGGGGATGGGAGAAGGTGAGGGTAGTGACCCATCTATCCCTCAGGCTGATTCTGCCGGCTGAGCCCAGGACCCAGGCAACGAGGCCCACCCGTGTGAGGTGGGGTGTGGGCCTCACCCTGGGGAGTAGACTTCCCTGGCCCCTCCCACTGCCAACTCTGTCTTCTGCAGGGAGAAAAGCCTAGAAACCTGGCCAGAAGTGAGCGTGGGGGACACGGATGTGAATGGGGAAAGGAGGTATAGCAAAGGGAAGCAGATCCTGTACTCCTGACCTCCTGCCTCGATTCTAGCTGGACCCCTGCCATTACTCAGAAAGCACTTCCTCAGAAGTCGTATAAGGCACCCGCAACCCCACTCCTCTTCTTTTCCTGCCCGTCCCCCCCCACCTTTTTCATCTCTTCTATATTTCTATTTTTTATTTTTCCCAGCCTTCAGCCCTCCCCTGATTTCATTGGCTTCCCTACCCAGCCTGACCCTTCGGGTAAACACTTCAGAGTGCTGTTGCCTGGATGTGTGCGGTTCACTCCCATCATCCCACCACCCCTGCGTGGAAATCCTCAGGTTGGGATCTATCCAACTGCCTATTTTTTAAAAAAAACCTTCCTCCAAAATGGCCAAGTGTGACTGAAGACTACATGAATTTCCAGGTCCTAAGACTTCTAGAAATCTATAGGTTGATGGAGGAACGTGGGTGGGGGGATGGGCTAGATGGGGGATGGGCATTAAGGAGGGCACTTGCTGGGACGAGCCCTGGGCATTGTTTGTAAGTGACAAATCACTGAATTCTTCTCCTGAAACTGATATTACACTACATGTTAACTAACTAGAACTTATTAAATTTTGGAAGAAAAAAAAATGAATAATTAAAAAAAAAAAAAAGACCACAAATTTATAGATGGCTTCTGACACCCTCGCCAGTCCCTGATCAGGCCTGACCCATCATTCCATTGGCTATTACTATCTTCACTGGCTCCATAATTGTTCCATTAAAATTGTTCCATGTCCCGCCCTCCTCCAGCTCTTCACGGGTGACTTTCCCCTATTTTCCCCGGGGGCCAAGAGAAGTCACAACCCAAGAATTCCTTTGACTTCCTTCCTTCCCTTCCTTCTGTCTCCATGGAGACACCTACCCTTCTCTCCTACCTTTTTTTTTTTTTTTTTTTTTTTAATGTTTATTTATTTTTGAGAGAGAGACAGAAACAGAATGTGAGTGGGTTAGGGGCCGAGAGAGAGGGAGACGCAGAATCTGAAGCAGGCTCCAGGCTCTGAGCTGTCAGCACGGAGCCTGACGCGGGGCTCGAACCCACAGACCGCGAGATCATGACCTGAGCCAAAGTCGGACGCCCAACCGACTGAGCCACCCAGGCGCCCCTCTCCTAACTTTAAGATACATGTTTCTCACCTCCTCCAAAGCACTGTTTTCTCTGTATGGCAGAGGTCTCAGCCTTGTCCCCATGTTCCTCACCTTACTCTGCTTGCTAACCACCTCAACCCGAGGGTCTCTATTTCCAATCCCTTGGCTCATTGACATATTCAAGTCTCCCCATAGACACGGTCTTCCTTCTTCAACCCGGACCATTTTGCTCCGTCGACTATTCCCAACCTCTTGCTCAGTGGTCTATGCAGCATCTAACACTGTTGACCATTCTTAGGTCTCAAAGCCTTTGCTGGTATGCCCCTTACCTCTTGGATGATGGTCTTCCCTGTCTTCTTGTCCAGTTCTGCCATCTCTAACTGCCCCTAGATTTCATTCTTGCCCAGGGTTCCACCTTTGCTATCCTTGTCCCTTGTTCTACATGCCCCCCAGCCTTGGGTGACTTATCAACTACTTTGGCTCCCACAATCCCATCTGTTGATGATGCCCAAATCCGTGCCCCTACCATTCTTATTCTTCTTGATCTCTCCCTGAAAGTACCACAAGCCTCAGAAATTCCACAGTCCACAACTAGACTTGTTTTCTTTTTCTCTGCCTGATTTCAGCCATCCACCAAACATTCCAAGCTGGTACCCTCAGAGTTGTTCTTGAACATCCCTTCTGAACTTCTCGCTACTCCACAGTAGGGCACTTTCAGAACCCTAGTCCCCCATCTTTCAGAAGCCACCTCCTCTGCCTAGCAAATTCCTACTCCTACCTCTAACCGCAGAGCAAATGTCAATGACCTCTTGCAAACTTCTGCCCCCTCCCCTGCAGAGTGAGATGCACATTCCTCTGTGCTCACATATTTTGGGCTGTTCCTGCTACGTCATTTAACACGTCATGGGCCAGTCTCCTCTGTATGTGGCTGTCTTCCTCTTCTAGGCTCAGAGCTTCTGGAAAGCAAGGGCAATTTCTTTTCCATTTTTGTATAAACAGTATCTAGCACAGAGTCTCCCCGTAGTGCACGCAGTCGATATCTGCGGACAGAGTAGGGATTCCTAGCCGCCATCTTGGATCCCACCGCTCCCCATCCTACAGGAGGTTGTATGGCATGGAGTTGGGAGAGTCAGGCTGTAGAGACAAGCAGCCTTGGGTTTGACTCTCAGCTCCCACACTTTCTAGTTACGTGACTTTGGACAAGTTATGCGAGCTCTCTAAGCTTTGGGAATATGTAGTTAGAATTCAATGAAACGATGCCATGTAAAATACATAGCAGAGTGCCTGGCCCGGAGTAAAAACTTTATGAATGTTAGCCATTATTATGAATAATACGAAACCTCCTCTGTAGGCATGTGGTGTAAAACTATAATCTTTTAAAAAGCCTTAGGAATCAGAAGCTCTTAGGCAACCTTGAATTCATAAGTTTCCGATGAATTTGGTTTTTCATGTGAGATAAAAAAAAAAATGTATGATATTTTATGTTTGAGTATAATAGCAAGCTTCAGTGTAAATTTTATAGGTCCAGCAATATAAGAAACAAGTCTTCATGCCTATTTAAAATTAGAAATCCAGCAGGGAAAATATAAAGATATCTATATTGGGTATTCATGCTTCGAAAAATTTAGAAAGAACTCCAGCAGGTTTCTTGATGGATTAGGCTTCCTTTGCCTTTTTCAGAGGACCTACGAGCAAAAGAACATGTCACATCACTTCCTTCCCTAAACCTCTTGAAACATTGACAGATCCACATTTGTACAGAAGTGCCATGATGCATCATATTGAATTATTAACTTTTTCTCCTAAAGATCATTAATATCTACCTCCCGCTGGACCAAAATTTAAAAATCTATATAGGCTTCCGGGAAAAAAAAGCGAGACAACAGGCTATCATTCGATATGACACTGCATGAATAATTAGTTTGCTAGGTTTTGATAGATTTCATTCACAAATATTTGCCAGCTTACTGAGAGCTGTTAACTCAGGCTGCATTTTTAGGCAGAGCCTGGAAGGATACTGTGGGTCTGCCGCGGCCCTGAAACGGTGATCAGAAGCCAACGAAACAAATGAGGGATGCTTTGGGGACGGGTCCAGACCACGTGTGCTATTCAGTGATAATAGATCCGTTGTGTTCAGGGCTTGAGAATGAGCACTGTCAAAAGAGCATTAGCGGTAAAGGGTGTTACCTAAATTGTGTCCCTCCCCCAAATTCACATGTTGAAGTTTGGACCCCGAATATCTCAGAATGGGATTGTATTTGAAGATAAGGTCTTTAAATAGGTATAATTAAGTTGAAATGAGGTCATTCGGGTGGGGCCTAATCCAACATGGCTCCCCTTAGGAGAAAAGATAGAACAGGTACACACAGGGAAGGATGGGGGGAGAAGACAAGCCAAAGAGAGGGGACTCAGAAGGAGCCAACCCTGCAGACACCTTGGTCTCAGACTCCCAACCTCCAGAACCATGAGAAGACAAATTTCTGTTCCTTAAGCCACCCCGTCCGTGGGAACCTGTTATGGCGGCCCTAGTAAACTAGCAAGGGGGATTTATCAGAAATCCTATCTTTCTTATCACTCTCAGTCCCCACAGCCTTTTTCCCCCCCACAATCTCAATCATTGCATCTTCCATGGGCACAGGTACAAGGGTTCTTCCCAAGGTCTCCTCTGGCCCCTCAGGGCCTCCCAAGGCTCCTCATCGGTCCCTGCATGGCGGCCATGGGTGAGATTTATGTCTCCTCCGGTCTGATATTTCAGCAGCGAGAAGGTGTGTTTCCCCACAGGCGTTATCAGGCACCTCTTCTCGACCAGAGAGTGTCCGAGGCTAAGACCACACTCTGTCCATCACATCTTCCTCCTCTCAGTAGCATATGTTGGCTGACCCTTTGAGACTCCCCTGTCTATCCCAGCATGGGCCTCCGAGGGGCTGGCATTTGACTCCGTCGTATCCTCCTGTCCGGGTTCATCGAGGTCCCTGGAAAGCCCCGGTCTGGAGGCATCCGTCACCTCCCCTCTCTGCCTCAAGCCACAGCCTGCTATTAACAGGAGCTTAGCTAGCGCGGCTTTTGGCCAAAACAAACAAACGCTCCGAGCATCTTATGTTGAATTACGAGTCCTAACGTACCTCTTATTCATTCCTTTGGCTAACTATTGCTTTCAAATATTTGTCTGGGAGAAAATAAACTTTCTAGGCTGCTCTGGAGGGCAGCATTAGGATCTGTGCATAGCAGCTACGCAAAGGCAGGTTGTTTCTTTCACCAAAGGGCAAGGTCGTTAGCGTTCTAGCCAACAGCGGAACGACGTCTTGCAGAGGAGTGACCTTCCCGTTCTTAGAAGTCGATAAGCAGAGGAAGAATGCCTGCTTCTTCTCCTCTTTCTCTCCTAATTCTTCATTCGCTTCTTCCCCCACATGCCTTATTCTGGGAACAGTGCCACCACTGTCCCCTCCTACCCAAGTAGGTGTCTGCGGCTCACCCTTGCTTCCCGCCTGTCCTTCTGTGCTGCACCCCTGGGTGGTTGGACCTCCACGGTTCTTCATTTCAGCTCTACTCCTCTTCCTGGCCTGACCCCGGGCTCCCACAGTGTCCTCACCAGAGAAGGATGTCCTCTTCCTCACTGGATCCCCTACCCTTTTGATTCCCTCCCCACACTGCACCCAGAGCGTTGGGCCGATTCTTTAGCTCTTAGCCCTCGGCGGCGCACCGACGGTCTATGCTCTGCTTTGTGACGCTCCTGGTGGGGTTCTGCAAACCAACGGTGCCCGCTGGTCCCCCTTAGGTTCTGCGGGAAGCAAAGGGTCTTTCCCTTCCCCTGTGTCAGCTTCGCCCAAGCAGTGGCGTTGCACCTGTGACCACGTGGTTTATAATTAAGAAATATGTATTTGGTCTTTGTCCCCGTTTCTGCGCAGAGCTCCCAAAACGCTCGGAATTTAGATAGTGTCAGAATTGAGCGGAATTACAGAACACCCAGAGCACCCTGCTCGCGTTCTATGCCCCGCCCCGTTCTTATGGCTTGAGCATCTCCTCCCCCAGGAAGCTTTGCTGACATCGGCTGCTTATTTATTGCCCCGTTGGATAAGGCGCCCCTTCCTTACCCTCCCAGCATCCTCTGTCTCTTCTCTGACTGCACTTAATGAACGGAAAGTCTTTTTTTGGTGCTGATCTGGAGCTGAAGAGCTTTTCACGTCTCTGGTTGCTCATTCCCTGGTGGACAGATGCGATTGGCTGCCTCTGTCGGCTCCGGCACTCAGGTCCTGACCAAGTCACAGCTCGGGAAAGTGGGGACAATGCAAACAGCTTCTAAAGAGCAGACGATAACCCCAACGCGAGCTGGGGCTGGAAGTAGAATGCAGGGCAGGCCAGGGAGAGAGGTCCCTGGGTCTGACGATGTGCTACGGCAGCCAGATTCCTGATCAGAGCGGGGGTAGTGCTCCCGAGGAGACAAGAAAATGATCTCAGGGTCCAAGAAGCCAACCCAGCCTGAGGCAAAAGGAGGGGAGTTTGGAGAGGCTCCGGCAAAGGCACATCCAACTCTCTTCATCGTGGATTGCGCGCTCCTTTCCAAGCTATCGCGAGGAGAGAGTTAATGTTTCCGACGCAGAGGCTCCGGCAATTCCAATTTCCACTTCGCCCTCCTGTCCACTTGCCTTCTGGCTTCCCTTGGATCAAAAAAAAAAAAAAAAAAAAAAAAAAAAATCGCTTAAATTAACTTTCATCCTCGGGAGAAGGACTTTTTCTCTCTGCGACGTATGCGTGCGTGTGCGTGTCTGTGCATGGGCACGTGTAGGAAACACCTCTCAAGTGACCTGCAGGTGGTCTGACTTGGCCAAAACGCACCGTGTCCGTGGAGCAGCTCGCAAGAGGCAAGAGAACGACGAAGAAAATTCTTCCAGGATTGTGCGGCCTGAGCAGGCCGCCGTGCAGGGAGGAGAGGGAGGCCCAGAGATGTGATGGGGTTTGCCCAAGCCCACCCAGTGGGTTTGCCGCTTGGTGGCCAGCCCAGGACAGGGACCCAGGACTTCAGACTCTAGGTCCGGGGTCCTCGTTTTACAAGGTGACCCATCTCTTTGATTCACAAAAACAGAATTTATTATGATCCCTGAACCTCCTCCGGGCAGGCTCCATATCCCTTTACCTGGTAAATTATTTATATTGAAATGTATTCCCGGGAGGCCACAGCGAAGCCATAGAAGCTGGGAACGTCATTTAATTTATTACTGCCTGGATTCCCAACTGCTGCTGGTTCTGCCGCGGCAGTTTTTTAATGCCAGTTGCGGGTAGATGCTCTGCCTTGGCAGAAGGGTGTGTGGGGCCTTGCAAGGCCCACAGGAGAGCACCGTCACCTCGGTAGACCTGCAAGGAGCTCCCGCAGCCTCCTACCCGGTCCCCCCGACCGGCTCCGTGTGGACGATGTTCGTTCCGGGGTGAACATGGCCCGGTCCCCCGCACCGTGCCGGGCGGTGACCTCGCTTGCAGACGTGACCTCGTTTCACCTCTACAGGCCAGCAGGGTGAGGGTTTCCCTGGCCCAGCAGGTGCGAGAAGGCTCTGACGAGGAAGTCGCCCCTTGAAGTCCTGCAGCAAACACGCAGCAGGCCCGGATTCACAGTTGCCGGGTCTGATTCGGAAGCCCCTGCCTCCTTGAGAGGTGGGGGAGCCTCACGGTTAAGAGCAGGGACGGTTCCTCGGGTCACCTAACACCGGTGTTTCGCCTTCCTTGTCTGTAAACGTGGGGCATTCTAAGGATTGAGTGAATTCATGGAGTAAGGTGCTCGGAGCAGTTCATAGTAAGCAGTGAGTTAAAATGCTACTGTCAGTGACCCACGGGGCCGGGAATGGGTGTCATCACGGTGGAGATGTCACAAAAGGCTATTTTAACCTCCTTCACACAATGTACGCGTAGGTTTGCCTGAAAAAAGAACCCACGAGCCCTTCACGTCCAGAGCCCACGGATCTCACAGGGCTCAGAGTGAACTCTCCGGTCCCTGTGGATGCCCCAGCTCTAACTGCAGTATCTGTGAGTGTGCCGAGCCCCCTGGGGTCCTCAGCCACGGCCGCACACGGCGTCCGAGGAAGCACAGACTCTCCTTACGCCTTTCCGTTGGCCCGAATCAGCCAGTGCCGCTCTCCCCTTCCACTGAAACAGCAATACGTAAGTTTGGGAAGTGAAGTTGTTCTACGCTTGGCCAAGGAAGCTCCCGTCCCCTCCCATCTTGACTTCTGGGACCTCCGTTTCCCCCTCCAAGCTTACCTCCAATGTTGCTTCCGCTGAGAGCACTTCCTGAGCCTTCCTCAGGCCCTGCTTCTCCCCCTCAGCCCCGGACATAGAGCCAACACCTCAGGGAGCAGCCCAGAGCCAGGTCCAGGAAAGGCCACTGTGGCCATGCCCGCCAGGGTGGGTCAGCAGTTCTGGCCTTGCCTCTTCAGCCTCCCCCCATGCCAGGCCAACTTTTAAGATTTCATGAGGGACGGGGGCACCTGGGTGGCTCAGTCAGTTAAGCATCTGCCCCTTGTTTTCGGCTCAGGTCATGATCTCATGGTTCGTGAGTTCGAGCCCTGCAAGGGATTCTGTCTCCCTCTCTCTACCCCTCCCCCACTCGCGCTCTCTCCAAATAAATAAATAAATAAATAAATAAATATCTTAAAAAAAAGACTTCAGGAAGGACAAGAGAAAGGAGTTTACAGGTATTTTTCGCAGCAGCCATCAGCCCAATCTCTCTGTGTTGGCCTGACACAGGTAGGATTTGTCGCCTCAAACTTCCCACCAACGAAGGCCCCATCCCGGCTGATCTCTTCCAGTGAATGCGACAGGGTCGCATTCCCACCCATGGGAAACCAGGAGCCTGGCAGGAGACCCACAGAGAAGTTCAGGTACAAGAAGCAGCCAGCGGCACTGCTGAGGAGAAATGACGGTTCTAACGTCTCAGGCCCGGCTCCCCAGGGACGCTTCCTCAACTGGTGACCGGACGTAAAATGGGTCACAACTTGGCCCAGTGGTACTCCACTCATTCCGCGGATGAGAATCACCTAGAGGAGTTAAAAATAGCCACGGCATCAACCAATGAAACCCAGATCTCTGGGTGGGACCCAAACACATCGGCTTTTAAAAAAAAAAAATGTTTTTTAAGTTCTCTGGTGATTCTGATGCACAGCGAGGTTAACACTCACTTGCAAGGATCGGAGTTCCTGTCTCAGCTCCCCGAGCTGGAGGCAGGACTACAACAAAGATTCTTCCTACAGCTGCAGAACATAGCGGGTGTCAGCATGTGTCCCAGGCTGTGTCTGTAGCCGGTCACAGAGTGGGTCAGGTTAGCTGTTTCCGGGAGAGTATACACTGCAAAGCCAGGCAATTCAGCGGGAAAGTATTATCCACGAAAATCAAACAGCGACCAACTGAAACGGTGCCAGGGCAGGAGTGGAACATCCCGATCCGAGACCCGCTGACTACTTTCCCCTATTAGTAAGACAGGCGTTACTAACACGCATCCTGCCTGTCTCTCGGGGGGTTTGTGACTCACGAGTGAGGAAGCAGGGATAGTAAAACGCACTGCAACTTATGAGGCTTTGCACAGCGATGAGTTACTATGCTGGATTAAAGTTGTCACTGCTGCGCTCGTTCCGGGGCCATAAAATACATCCGACGTAAAAACAAACAGTACTGAGAGAAAATTCCTCTGGTTAGACTCATTTTCGCCTAGAAACCGGGTTCGTAAGCGTCTATGGACCCAGCCTCCAGACACATTTAAATCCCTCCAGGCCAGGCCCCTGCAAAGTGAATCACTCAGCTCTGACTCAACTGATTGGTGACCAGCAACACTGAGGCAAGAGCATCGTTAGCCCCCCTCGTCTGTTCGGGGTGGTTAAAACACAGACATTTACGCGCTCACGGTTCCAGAGGCTGGAAATCCAAGATCAAGGTGTTAGCACCGCTGCTTTCTTCTGAGGCTTCTTTCTTCTTGGGCTTGTCGACAGCTGTCTTTTCCATAGGTCCTCACGCAGTCTTCCCTCCGTGTCTATCTCTGTCCTAATCTCTTCTTCTTATAAGAACACCAGTCATATTGGATCAGGGCCCACCCTAAGGACTTCATTTTAACTTAATCTCCTCTTCAAAAGCCCTACCTCCAAAGCTGGAACTTATGTGATTACAATCTGAGGCACGAGGGGTTAGAATTTGAGCATCTGAATTCTGAAGGGACACCATTCAGGCCCCCCAGTGTTCACAATTGCCCCCAATGCCTCTTTGCTTGACTTTCACTCCATGCGGGGTTGGCTCCTCATCCCTGTGTCCTGGCCCATGGACTTGACCTTTGGTCTTGATCGCCAACCTCGTTGAGTGCCCTCGCCCGTTTCCAGACTTGCTGTACCCCTCGGAATCGTAGGGTGGAATCCCACCTTCACTCTGACCTCCGGCGGGGGTCTTAGACTGAGTCCTCTTTAGTTCTTTTGAAAAGGAGTTTAGAAATTTTGCCAAGAGCCAGTGACTCAAAACGTATGCTTCTTGCTACAATTTTACAACCCTCCAGTCTTTCTGGAAACGTGCTACAGCTCGGACGAGGGAGGACGCCCGAGAGAAATCGAGTGCCCCTTTTAGCTGACTGTTATTGGCAATAGGAATGGCTTCCTAGAGCTCCTTTTAGACTCTAGAAACCCAACCCCCTAAAACTGAAGGACAATCCAAAGTAATGGCCAGTGTATGTAATGCACTTCACCACAAATGTTCCTGGGTACGTGAAAAACCTATTTTTCAAGAGACGTCCAGTATGTTTGCTGACAGAAGGGAAAGGTGGTGTACTTAAGGAACCTGGAGGTTCCCTTGGGGTATTTGTGACAGCCTTGTGACCCGCCACGCCGCTATTCTTAGGGTCTGCCCCTGGGGCGGCTGGGGGGCGAGCAGGAAGATGAAGAGAAAAAGAGCCGGCAGTTTATCCACCAACATTGCTGCCTTTTCCCCCAGTAGTGGTCTGAGCATGAGGTAGAAATCTTCCAGCTTGTGATACGCTTGCTTCTTTGGCCATCGGTTGGGGCCGGTAATACTCATTCGTTCATTTCTTTTTTTTTTTTTTTTTAATTAAAAAAAAATTTTTTTTAACATTTATTTATTTTTGAGACAGAGAGAGACAGAGCATGAATGGGGGAGGGTCAGAGAGAGGGAGACACAGAATCGGAAACAGGCTCCAGGCTCTGAGTGGTCAGCACAGAACCCGACGCGAGGCTCGAACTCACGGGCCGTGAGATCATGACCTGAGCCGAAGTCGGACGCTTAACCGACTGAGCCACCCAGGCGCCCCTCATTTCTTTAACAAACATGAATTATGTATTACCATCTCAGCCTCGTGCTGGAGGTTGGAGAGGGGAAGATAAAAAGAACACTGTGTTTTCAAGAGGAAGCTTTAAGAGGCTCCCAAGAGGAGGGAACAGATGATGTCAAGCAGGCTGGAAAGCCCAGAAATCTTACACGTGCCCATGTACATAGCGTCCTGGGTCGGCAGTGGTCTTGAGCCTCGAACGAGCTGGACGCTCCTGGCCAGCATGTCCACAGGTCGAAAGTGACTCATGCTCCAGGATACAAAGACAGGCTTGAATCCCGAGGGGCCTCTCCCAGGGGACAGCAGAGGTGGCATTGGTCCAACAGTCCCCGTAAAAGCACACAAGGCCAGCCCCTGCACCCTGTAGGTTGTAGTGCAAATTCTAGTGCCACCTGAGGTCCTGGGGGACAAAGCCTGGAACCCGGGATGGACGCATGTGGCTTGAGACTCCCCTTAGCGTAGCAAGCACACATAGGACATTCAAAGGCCAAGCCATCATGCCTGGAAGGAATGCCATGTTCCATCTGCAAGACTGATTGCCCCAAGAGCTGCTCACGTAGAGAGTCGTGCTAGCATGGTTCACCCGACGAGATGTTTGGGCATGCTAAAGTGGGACAATTTTCCAAGGTCCGCCCGTGTGGCAGTCCATGTGCTTTGTCTCCAGAAGGGAGCATTAAATCAAATCCTTAGTCTACTGGAGGTGTATTAGCCAGGGCACTCCAGAAAAAATGGAACCGATGCGTTGTATGGAGAGAGGGGGGGCGGGGAGAGAGCTAGAAAGAGAGGAGGGAGTGATTTATTTTTAAAAAATTGTCTCACACCCTTTGTGGAGGTTGTGAGTCCAAAATCTGCAGGGCAGGCTGGCAGCTGGAGACTCAGGGAAGAGCTGCCGTCTATATCCAAAGGCTGTCTGCTGGCAGAATCCCTTCTTGCCTGGGGGAGGTCCATCTTTGATTTATTACAGCCTTTAGCTGATTGGAAGATGGCACCCGCATCAGGGAGAGCAATCCGCTTTACTCCGAGACCACAGATTTTAATATGAATCTCATCCAACGAACGCCTTCACGGAAGTATCCAGGATAACATTTGCCCCATCCAAGTTGACACATAAAATTAACCATCGTGAAAGTTCTATGCCCAGTACAAAAGGGGGGTCCCTTTCACTTATCGATAGATACAATTTGAGTGAAGAAGGACTCAATTCTTCATACCAGCCACTCAAAGGCATAGCTCTGTTAATGTTGAGGTCCCTGAAGCAGGTGCAATAGACTAGCCCAAGACTCCCTCTTGGAACTTCATGCAGCTGGAAATCCAGCTGGCGTTCTCCGTCCTGCTTCCTTCGCCAACGGAACAGGGGGTCCCCCAGGGCTGAGAAGAAGCATGATTTCTCATCGATGACTGCCCCCCCCGAAGACGCAGGGCTCCAGCTCACGACAGAGGATGTAACAGACACGGCATCTAGTCTGAGAATCAGTTAGCGGTTACCTTGGCCCAATGAGATGATCACTCCTCAGCCTGCTTCTGAGACCTCTTCTCTGGAGGTCACCTATCTGCAAACGTGCCAGTCTTTTACCTGCTTGTGCACGCATCCACTCCCCTGCTTTGTGCTCACCACAGGGTCTGCCCCCTACCAGCTGCCTTTCCTGGCTCCATTGGCAGCTGGGTTCAGCCAACGAGAGGTATCGACAAGAGATTGGAGGTTAGGAGAATCAGAAGAACCAGGGTATATTTCCCGTCCCCATCTCCTTCTCTGCCTTGAACATGCCTCCAGCAGTGGCTAAGTCCCCTCTGGGGTTCCCACTCCCACCGACAGCTCCTCCCTCCGTATCCAGCTCCTGCCGGGCAGCCCCTGCCTGAGCTCGAGCTCCTACTTGGGCGGGCATCCGCTTCTGAATCTGCAAAGTGGGTCTTGAGTCCCACGGTGTCTTGAGCCAAGTCCAAGTTTATAAACAAGCAGTGAGAATGCAGGGGCTGCTTAGTGTCCCCCTCTCCACCCTCCATTTCTGAGCAATGCCCTGCTACACCGTGTAGTGATTAGCAGAGTGGACTCGAGTGAACTGGGGGCAGGGGGTTGAATCTGGTGCAGCCACTTCTCTTTTTTTTTTTAAAGTTTACTTATTTTTGACAGAGAGAGAGAGTGCGAGCGTGGGCTAGGGAGGGGCAGAGAGAGAGGGAGACACAGAATCCGCAGCAGGCTCCAGGCTCCGAGCTGTCAGCACAGAGCCTGACGCGGGGCTCGAACTCACGAGCCGAGCCGTGAGCTCTTGACCTGGGCCGAAGTCGGACGCTTAACCGACTGAGCCACACAGGCGCCCCGTGGTGCAGCCACGTCTTCCTGGCTCTGTGCCCTGGGGCAAGTTATTCAACTTCTTTGTGCCTCTGTCTCATCATCTGCTAAATGGAAATGATAGTACCTAATTTATAGACTTGTTGTGATAAAATGAGTTAAATCCTAGCACCCAGGAGGTGCCAGTCAAAATCCGCTATTATCCCCTCTTGAAGGCTCTGATCTGCCCAGCAGATGGGATCCTCCCTGCCCATCCCAGCAGCTGGGTTCCCAAGGAGGCAGACCTGGCCCCAGGCCTGGCCTTCTTGTTCTCCCTTCCTGCTTTATGCTACCAGCCAAGGGCCAGCCTAGCCCCAGAGCGCTGGAGTCCCGATCACCAGAGGAGCCCTTGGGGGACCCAGGGACGTCACACTTCAAGAATGTTTAGCTCTTGGGGCTGCCTGGGCGGCTCAGTGTGTGAAGCGTCTGACCCTTGGATTCAGCTCAGGTCACGATCTCACGTTTCGTGAGTTTCGAGCCCGGGGATGGTCTCCTCACTGACAGTGCAGCGCCTGTTAATGCTCTCTCTCTCTCCCTCTTTCTGCCCCTCTTCTCTCTCTTTCTCTCAAAATAATTAAATAAACTTTGGGGGGATAAAAGGGGGAATGTTTAGCTCTTGGAAATCACTGAAGCATGCTTTCTGTCTTGCCCCGATCTGGGCTCTCTGGGGGAGGATCTTTGTTTATTTGGTTTTTTCCCGTCCGGGGAACAGAACCAGAATCAGCATGCGGAAGTCGCAGAAAGGCAGATTTTTGCCTTGAATTAAGGAGGAATTTTCTACAAGTGAGCAACATCTGAAAGTTATGGCAGAGAGTTCCCTGTTACAGGACACGTGCACTACGGTGACACGGATGGGTTCAGGCTCAGCGTGGGAAGGTGGCCGAGGTCTCCCTGTGGGCCCCTTCCAGCACCGGGCATCCAGCATCCTGTTAATGAGATGTCTGGGATGCTCTCTCGGAAGGCTGTTTCCACTCAGAGGGGAAATGAAGTCTCACCCACTGCTGGGGGGGGAGCAAAGGGCAAAGGGCCTCTGCCCCCCCCCCGCCACCCCCGCCATTCCCTGGGCTGCCCCCAAGAGGGTCTTAAACCTCAGTGTAAGTTTGGACCTTTAAGAAAAGAAGTGGCCTCTGACCTCTGACCTCTTCCCCGGTCAGCACCCAAGGAGACTCAGGGCTGCCCAGCCCAGCTTGGTGAGGCCGGAGCCCCATGTCTGCAGGGGGGGTGTAAGTGGGCAGAGCAGCCAGGATGGGGTCGCAGGTCCCAAGCACCAGGTTGTAGCACAAAAGTTTCAGGGAACCCACGTACCTAGAGGGTCCCGGAGCAGTTCTCAGGCCCTAGAGAGTGGGGTGCGGGGGACCCAAGGGTGGTCCACAGGCAGCAGTGAGAGCTGGTGGACCCCAGGGGGCCTTGCGGGCAGAGGGGGGCACGCTGATGGCAGAAGACCAGAGGGACTCGGGCCAGCTCGGGACACGCAGCCTGACCGAGCCACGACCCACGTGGCTTTTGGACGCCACCCCAGGAGACAAGAAACTGAGACTCACAAGAGGTGGTGTCTTCTGTGACTTGGGGGAATGGGAACCTGACATGGAAATCGAGCTCAGTTACCAGCAAATAAGAGGCGATTTCTTAGCGGGAGAGTCTGCGGCTGGCGCTCACGCCTGCTCCGTGGGCAGTCGCGGGCCTGTGCGTGGCCCTCCCGGGGAAGCCTGCAGCTCTCTGGCTGGAGCGGCTTTGCCGCCTGGCCGCGTCGTTTGTCGAGATGTCAGGAGCCCCAGCCCTGGAAGCGGCTGCAATGCAGAGGAGGGAGGGAGCCCGGGAGGGACTGCACCTGTTTTCTTGGGCCCCTCCCCGCCCTGGGAGGCTGGCGGGGGCTCCTGCGGGCACAGGCTTCCGTCCTGGCCGCCTGCCCCCAGGTTTGACATTCTTCTGGAGCAAAGGGGCTCGGGGCCTCCCGGCTGCCAGTCCCCCGGGGCCCGTGGCTGCTGCTACGGCGAAACTGTACCGCTTCGCAACGTGGAAAGAGCGGGGCTGACCCTCGGCCAAACTTGGACCATGGTGTGGTTCCTCTCTGATGATTTCCTGCTTCCTTCCCACGGCTTTTTCCCATCGCGGGCTCTCGAGCTGCCCCTTGCTGGCCACCGGCTGCCGTCTGGGCAGGCCAGGCCTCCCCAGGCCTCCCTCCCCAACCACTGCCAAGCTCACACCCACAGTCCTGACCCTCCCCCACGTGCACACACAGACTCCTGTACACGTCTCCCGCCGACAGAGCAGAATGGAGCCCCAACTTCCCCTTCACTCAACTGTGGCTGGAAACCCAACCTGGGGGCCGGAAATCAACTGAGGCTGGAAATCCAACTGAGGCTGGAAACCCAGGAGTCGGCCCCTACTCTTCCCCCATCTCCAGCCTGGTCCTCACCACCGGCCCGGTCCGGCGAACGCTGCGTGCAAAACGATGTCCCTCGTTCATCCACTTCCCGCTCGCCCCTCAGCCGCCTCCCAAATTCAAGCCACTGTCTCCTCTTGCTGGATGGTTACCAGAAGCTCCTGCCTGGTCTCAGTACTTCCGATCCTGCGCTCATAATCCCTCCTTACAGAGGAGCCAGGGAAATCGATTAAAATGGACCCTATGATCACAGCACGATCCTGCTGGGAACCCTCTAATGGCTTCCCATCGTGTCAGAATTAAACCTTCACTCCCGATGTGGCCTGCAGGCCTCCAGGAGCTGGCCTGTGCCCTCTTCTCAGACCAGCCTCTGGCCATTCTGCTATCACCTCTGCTCCAGACACCCTGACCCTCTGTCTCTTCCTCAGAAACACCAAGCCCACTCCCCCCTCTGGGCCTTATGGCTGCTGGCCTCTCTGCCTAGAAGGCTCTCCCCCAAATCTCTTGGCACCTCCTTCCCATTGGTCAGCTCTTGAGGCAAACGGTCCTTCCTCAGAGAAATCTTCCTTGACATCCTGCCTAGAGCATGATCTCAAGGGTCTCAAGGGTGTCAGGGGTCCCCAGAGCCGGACCCACACTCGGGGGTGCCAAAGGTGACACAGCAAGGTACAGGAAGTGATAGAATTTCCATTTCTATTATTGTTTACTCCATTTTATCCCAGATTTATTTGTGTACATTTTATAACGCATCGGTACAGGGGCTCCTGGGTGGCTCAGTCGGTTAAGCGTCCGACTTCAGCTCAGGTCATGAACTTGCAGTTTGTGGGTTTGAGCCTCGTGTCGGGCTCCGGGCCGACAGCTCGGAGCCTGGAGCCTGCTTCGGATTCCGTGTCTGCCACCCTCTCTGCCCCTCCCCTGCTCGCACTCTGTCTCTCTGTGTCTCTCAAAAATAAATAAACGTTAAAAAAAAATTTACATGCATTAGTACAATGGCACATGCATATTATTTATCAGCAATTTTATCTGTATGCATCGATGTGTGTGTAGTGCTCGATATTTTTTGATAGACGTGCAGTCAAAAAGTTGAGAACAGCTGCACTTTGTGACACAATTTGTGTAATTGTCTTCCTGTCACCGCTAAACAAAATATTGCTTTCGTTTTGTTTATTGGCCTGTCTTCCCTGGAATGTCAGGTTCACACGTGACCTGTTTCCCTTGTTCACCCTGCGTTGTCTGTGTGACCAGCCCTTATAATAAGCTGAGCACACAGCACGTGCACAGTAAACACTCGTGGATGGGTTGAACGTATGAGTAAACAGAACTGCCCCCGAGACTCAGTGGAAGGACATCCAGCGAATCCCAATCCCAAATAAAACCTTGGTTTGCGAGCGTCATTCGTTCCGGAAACATGCTTGTAATCCAAAGCACTTGTGTATCAAAGCGAATTTCCCCATAAGAAATAATGGAAACTTGGGGCTCCTGGGTGGCTCAGTTGGTTGAGTGTCCGATGTCAGCTCAGGTCATGATCTTGCGGTTCGTGGGTTCGAGCCCCGTGTCGGGCTCTGTGCTGACAGCTCGGAGCCTGGAGCCTGCTTTGGATTCTGTGTCTCCCTCTCTCTGTCTCTCCCCCACTTGTGCTCTGTCTCTGGCTCTGTCTCAAAAATAAATTAACATTAAAAAATTTTTTTTTTTAAAAAAGGAAAAAAAAAGAGGGGCACCTGGGTGGCTCAGTGGGTTAAGCATCTGACTTCGGCTCAGGTCATGATCTCACAGTTCGTGAGTCTGAGCCCCGCATCAGGCTCTGCGCTGACAGCTCGGGGCCTGGAGCCTGCTTCGGATTCTGTGCCTCCCTCTCTCTCTTCCCCTCCCCCACTTGTGCTCTGTCTCTCAAAAATAAGTAAACATTAAAAAAGATTTTTTTAAGACATAAGGGAAACTCAGATGATTCGTTCCACGACTCAAAAATATTTGCATAAAAATGATCATAATACTGTAATATAATACAAAATGCTAAAGAAAATACAAAACATAAAGACAGAGACAGAGGAGGGTTATTGTGTAGGACGACTTTTACTATCACTAATGGAATAATCACTGCTACCTATTGGCTCAATGGAATTTTTTTCTGCATGGGGACCATTGTATACGTTCACACGGATGTTGATTACGTACAGTATTAATAAACTCTTGTCATATACTGTATTTAATGTAACTGGCAATCAGGCAGCAGAGGAAAGGGTCTCTATCTGCGGGCAGCCTGACCTAGAATGAAGCAAAGCATTCCTAAGCTTCCTCTTGTCTGGAAAAGCAAAGGACTGTCCACAGGTGCGTGGAAGGGACAAAAAAAATACACGAGTGCCAGTTGAGGGCACCTTCCAATGTTCTGAAACCTCACTGATTTCTGCCAAACCCTGCGGCCTGAGACCAAGCATTCGGGCATGGGAGATGATCACCCACAATCCCGCAGAGAGAGAGAGAGAGAGAACCACTGGCTAAGTTGTGATCATATGATGTTCAGCATCACATACTGAACTCAACGTTGCAGGATATCGCTCGCTTGTCAAATTAAAATTTATTAGAAATGTTTGCTCATCTCGCGGAACACTCGCAAGACAAGTGACGCGCAATCCAAGGTTTTACTTTACCTCTTCACAGTCAGAACCATGGCAGCGCTGTGTTGGGGTCCAGCGCTGTTTTTAGACGGCATCCGGCCACACGTCTCCTTCCTCGTGGGATGAAATCGTACTTGAAATCCCAACGTGCGTCACGGGTGAAAAGAGAAGGCTTTTTTCGAAGAAGGAAGGAAGGAGTGGTCAAAGGGCCGTGCATTTATTTCCTGCCGCCTCTGTGGAGAGTAACAGATCTGGCTCCCTGCAACACAAATTAATTATTTCACAGGTTTGAGGTCAGAAGTCCAAAATCAGTCTCAGTTGGTCAAAGTCAAGGTGTCGCAGGGCCGGTTCCTGTTGGAGGCTCAGGGAGAATTCATTTCTTGGCCTCTTGTGCCTCTGGGAGTCCCTGCATTCCGGAGCATGTCACATGACCCTTCCCTGACCGGCTACAGCCTCTGCCTTCTGTGGACACACAGACGTCGTGTGTCCTCCTTTGACCTCCCTGCCTCCCTCTTATGAGGACCTTTGTGATTACATTTAGGGCTCACCCATATAGTCCAGAATAACCTCCCCATCTCAAGATCTTCAACTCAATCACATCTGCAAGCCCCCTTTACCATGAAGGTAACATTTATAGGTTCCGGAGATTTTAGCTGTGGATATTTTTTGTAGAGTCATTATTCAGCCTACCACAACCCATATGTGAGCAGGTTGTAGACTGCACAAAGGCACCAAAAATAGAGACTGTGGTTTATTTGCCAAGTCCCGTATCTTTCTGATGTGCCCAGAGGGGGCTGTTTTTAACAATCTGCACAAAGGTTCTATGCACGCCAGATGGTGGTCAATGCCGTTACCCGCTCCTTCCCTCTTTCCCAGGTCCCCAGAGACTCCTTCTGAGAAAGCCTTAAAGTTCTGGGATGTGCTTAAAGCCCCAGACCCCACTACTCAGATGGCTTCTGGCTCGGATATGCACTTCGGTACCACATCGAAAAGGGCTCCAGGGCACCTGAAGAGGAGCTATCGATCTGTAAGCTGTGACCCAGATGCAAAGGGAGCCCCTGTGAGGCGACCCAGTGCTTCCCCAGTGGGGAGCCCCAAAGACTCACAAACTCTGAAGCTCCCCGTGCCTCCTGGTCCCGCCCTCACTCTCTCAGCTGCACGGTCTCCCCAAGCTAAGCTCTTAGCAGCCATTATCCACTTACCCCATTGTGGACCCAAGGCTCTGCCATGACTCCTTCTGTTCAGCTAGTCTGAGACAGGCCGAGGGTCTCCATGGGCCCGAAAGGGCTCCGGGAAAGGCCTCCCTTTGTCACAGGCCACGCCCTCCCTGAGGTCCCCAAACTGCAGCCCAAGTACACATATGCCAGTTGTGTGGTGCACTGGGGACAGACACCTCAGGTCCCATGGGACATCGGGTTACCTCAGACTTATTGACACGAGGGGGCCCGTTCGAGAAGGAAGCTGTGGTGTCTGCTCTCCGCCAGAGCAGCCTCGCTCTGTGGCTGTGTCAGCAGCAGTTATTGCTGATCTGTCCTCTCTCAAAGCCGCCAAGTCACCTCTGTCCTCCTAGAGGTGACACGAGGAAGGCCTCTGTTTTCGAAGGTTCTGCCTGCCCCCATATCTCCACAACTGTGGGTAGCTTGATACTAATTCTTCCCCTTCTCCTCCTCCCCCTCCCCTTCCTTCTCCCCCTCCTCCCCCTCCTCCTCCTTCCCCTCCCCTTCTTCTCTTCCTCCCCCTCCCCCTCCCCCTCCCCTCCCCCTCCTCCCCTCCCCTTTCTCCTCCCCCTCCTCCCCCTCCTCCTCCTTCCCCTCCCCTTCTTCTCTTCCTCCCCCTCCCCCTCCTCCCTCCCCTCCCCCTCTTCCCCTCCCCTTCCTCCTCCCCCTCCCCCTCCCCTCCCCTCCTCCCCTCCCCTTCCTCCTCCCCTCCTCCCCCTCCTCCTCCTTCCCCTCCCCTTCTTCTCTTCCTCCCCTTCCCCCTCCTTCCTCCCCTCCCCCTCCTCCCCTCCCCTTCCTCCTCCCCCTCCCCCTCCTCCTACCCCTCCTCCCCCTCCCTCTCCTCCCCCTTCCTTTCCTCCTCCCTCTCCTCCCCTCCCCCTCCTCCCCCTCGCCTTCCTCCTCTCCCTCCCCCTCCTCCTACCCTTCCTCCCCCTCACCCTCCTCCTCCCCCTCTCCCTCCCCCTCCTCCTCCCCCTTCGCTTCCTCCTCCCCCTCCTCCCCCCTCCTCCTCCCCCTCCCCCTCCTCCTTCCCCCCTCCTCCCCCTCCCCCTCCTCCTCCCCCTCCTCCCCCTCCTCCTCCCCTCCCCTTCCTCCTCCCCCTCCCCCTCCCCCTCCCCCTACCCTTCCCCCCTCCCCCTCCCCCTCCCCCTCCCCCTCCCTCCCCCTCCACCTCCTCCTCCCCCCTCCTCCTCCCCCTTCTCCCAGTCCTTCTCCCCCTCCTCCTCCCCCTCCTCCTTCTTCCTTCTAAGAAATCAGAGTCTGTAACCTGCTGGTCTAGGAAATCTCTACTCCCTATTTTTTGTCCATTTCCCATGTCGGTTAGGTCAATGCTGACATTTTCAAATTCAGGATTCCTTCATAGCTACAGTGTTATGTCTCCCATGAGCAAGACAGCTGGGTCACCTCAGCCTCTTCAGTCTCAGACGTGAGGCCCCTGATTAAGTCCAGAATGCTCTGTTCTGTCATAGCTCCTACACACGGCTCCTGGTAGTCTCTCTCCCACAGACTTCCATCGCCCGAGGTCCCATCCGAACCTTGTCTTTCTCCGTGCCCCAAGGTCATTCGGGGTTGACACTGATCAGCAGGGAGCTCAGAGGTCCCCTTCTCTAAGACGCGACCTCTCCACCTGACCCCTAGAATAACACCCTTCCCAGATACCACCACTGTCAACCCCAGAGCCTCTTACCTGAGGTCCCAACCCCCACGGGCCAGCCTGTAGTGTCTCAGCACTGCTCCCGCATGGCTAGGCAGCCCCTGCCCTGCACCGGGAAGACACAGCAGAGCCCCCAGGGCACCAGTCAGGCCGTTCTCTGCTGCTGATGGGACCAAGGCTGGAGATTCTGCTTGGGCAGTTTGGGGGCTTAGAAAACAAATGGAGGGGGGCAATGTACTTGATCCGGGGTCGAGGCCACACCTCTACCAACTTTTGATCCGTCTCAGACACAAAGTAGAAAAGGTACGCGTCCTTGATGTGCCAATAATCTGTCCTGCCCCTTTGCCCAGAGAGCCAGAATTCACATTTTGCCCATTTCATAGGCGAGGTAATTAACACCTTTCAAGTTCTACCTTTTCTTCTTTGAGGAATCAAAAGGTTCATTTCTCGAATCAAATTTATGTAAAAGGCTTTAAAAATTACCCTGCAAATGAATTTCTTCTCCAGCAGAGCAACAGAGACCCAAGGAACCTGCTAAATCGCTCTCTGACCAATGTTAAGTAGACTCAAAGGCCGGGGAGGTGGGGCGGTGAGGCTGGGGGCCCTCGGGAGCGCGCAGAGAGTAAATGCTGTACCCGTTTCTTCAGTGGGGCAGGCCCTGGTGCCTTAGGTCACACAGCTTGTAGCCTGGAGAGAGAGAGAGCGAGCCTTCCCCTGGAGAGGGGAAGGGGGAGGGGGAGGGGAAGGGGGAGGGGGAGGGGAAGGCAGCTCTCGGAGGCCCCCAGAAGTCCATCCAGCCTGAGGTGACCGAGGCGGGGGCCCCCTAGAGAAGCCACCCTCAGCAGAGGTCCTATAAGCTCTGGGGACAGCCCTGGGTCAGAAGGAGGCTCGGCCAGCCTCTCCCCACCACGACCACCGTCAGACCAGCCATGCCTGGCTTTCCAGATAGGCGGTGTGTGCAACTTGTCTTCAGCCTCCTCTGTCTTCTGGGTTTTCTATTTTCTTTTCAAAACGCATTGTGGGGGGTGGGGGCCCTGGGTGGCTCAGTCAGTTAAGCGTCCCACTTTTGGTTTCGGTTCAGGTCATGAGCTCGTCATTCCTGAGTTCGAGCCCCAGGTCGGTCTCTGCTGTGACATGTGGAGCCTGCTTAGGATTCTCTCTCTCTCCTTCTGCCCCTCCCCACCTCTGCTCGAAGACCGCGGAATTCCTTGCTGCCCTCCTCCGAAGACCTACCACCTGCAAAGTGTGCAAAACAAACTCACTTCCAGATGTGGAGAACGACCCCACGGTGACTGCAAATCGGAGCCTCTGCGTGTTTGGCATTAATCACTTCTTCCCCGGCGGATGCTGCAGGAGGTCGTTAGTTGCTTGGCTTGGTGAAAAGAATCCCCCCGCCAAGAGGGGAAGAGAAGCAGCGAGGGGCAGCCACGTTTGGCTGCGATCCAGTCCCAAGCCCCCTGCCTCCCCCCCCCAGGGGGAAACAGGGGAAGGGCTGCAGAATACGCACAGGGCAGCTCAGCCCTTCCCGGGAGCTGCTCCAGCCTCCTGCCGGCTGGCCGCTGAGGCCGCCGCACCCCAGGGGCCCCAGGGAACGAGGAGAGTGGAATGAGAAGAAGACACCACAGACAGGGGCCTGGGGGATGAGGCCCCGATTTGTGAAGAGGCCAGGAGTGCTAAACCCACCAGAGGACACGTGATCTCCATCGGAGGAGCCCTGCGGGGAGACCAGGCCTTCGCCTGCCCTCTGGCTGTTCTTTCTACTGTTTGTTGGTTTCTTGCACCCCTCTTTGCTCTCCTTCCACAGGTGGGTCAGGGTCTTCCTGCCACCTGCCACCTGCCTTCCCCCAGCACATCTGGTGCCTGGTGTGCTGCAGACCGGGGAGGTGCCTCCCCGCCAGCACTGGACAGATCAACACGGGCCTTGATCTTCTGGGGCGGTGGGGGGGGACACATGATGAACAAGCAGACCGATGATTACCATGTTCCAGTAGAGATGAGGGCTATGGAGGGAGGAGAGCAGGGTGGAAGGAGAGGGTGGCCGGAAGGTAGGGAGGGGACACCTCTCAGAGGAGGAGCCTGAATGTTGACAAGGAGGCAATCATGAGATCCGGAGGAACAGCATCAGGCAGAGGGAACAGCCAGTGCGAGTACCTGGAGGTGGAAACAGGGCTGCTGAACTCAAGAAGGGAGGGTGAAAGTGAAGGTGAAGGTCATCGTGGCTGGATCCTGGAGGGAGGGATGTGGGAGGCGAAGGTGGGATCGGAGAGGGAGCCAGGAGGCACAGCACGCATCATCCGCCAGGCCAGGCTTGCGGTTTGGATTTCACCCCCAGGCTTATGGGTGGGCCTTGGAGGGACGCCCACACAGGAGTGACGTGACCCAATGTATCCCTCAGAAAGGTCACCAAGCTGCCGTGCAGGTGGCCGGGATGGGAGAAGGCAAACACAGAAGCAGAGAGAACAGTCAGGAGCCTCTGTGTTTGTCTAGAGGAGAGGAGGGTGTCTTGGCAGAGGACGAGAAGTGATCAGATGCGGGGTTTATTCCAAATGTAGGGCCTCTGGGACCCACAGAGGGACAGGGTGAGGACAGAACAGAAGAAAAGATTTAAGGAGCAAAGGGGACATTCACTGACACGGGAAGATGGTGGGACATGTTAGATTTGAGATCCCGGGCACGCAGTCCTGGTCATAGTAGAGGTTGAACGAGTGTGGCTGTAACCAAGAATGCTCTCCTCGGGACTGCAGCACTCCAATACCGGCCAGGGCTCTGCACCCCCTCTTCTGTCTTAGGACGGGGTCTCCAGCACTGGCTTTGGCACCGATATGCAGAGTGGGATCCCCTCACTGGAAGGTCCTTGACTTTCAGAGCAATCCTGATGGATCTGGATGCTGAGACCTCCCCGACAGAATCATGTCCTGCCCCCTGCTCCCCATGCCTAGCCCCACAGCCAACTGGCCTGGGCCACCTCTCAGATACGCACTTAATCCCGCAATTATTATTAGTATTTGAACTTGCTCTGGGCTTGACCGCGTGCTAGGAAGTAGAGGTAGAAAGGTGAGTTTAACAGTCTCGTCGGGGAGACAGACTCTTAACTCAGTGACTTCACAGACAGCAGAGAGGAAGCCACGCTAACTGGAGACGTCGGCAGGAGGTGGAGGGACCGCACGGGGAGGAGAATTCATTCTGCCAGGAAGGATCGGGGAAGCTTCATCCAGGAAGTGTTATTTGAGCTAACCTTGAAGGATGATGAAGTGGGTAAGGATATTTCTGTTCAGTGGCACAGCAGGAGAAAGAAACAAGGTTGTGAAAACATGTGGCCAGTGGGTGGACAAGTGGGTGAAGCCCGGGATGCTTGGAGAAACACGAAGAGCCCGAGCGGCAGATTGTACCTTCCAAAGATGGCTTTACCCTATATATGCCATCCTACCTGCTGTTCTTAAGATATAACATTGACATTCCTCCTGTCGAGAGATGGGAGACTATCTTCCCTCCCCTTGAACACGGGTGGACCCTTGCAACTGCCTTGACCAAGGAAAAATGGCGGAAGTTGTGGCGTGCAGCTCCCGAGGTTAAGTCATAAAAGCCATTGAGGCATCAAAGGCATACTTGGCCTCTTGGGTCATTCGTTCCGGGAGAAGCCCACCACTACGTCGTGAAGAGACTCAGCCCCGTGAAGAGAAACTGAGGCCCCTAGACAGCCGCCAGCCTCAACCCACCAGCCGTGTTAGAGCAAGCCACCTCGAAAATGGATCTCTCGGCCGCCATCAGCTCGATCCAGCAGTCGTCTGAGTGGAACCTGAAAGAACCCACACACGCATTACTGTGCCAGGCTGCTTCTGAATTCCTGACTCCCATGATCCAGGAGCATCATAAAGGCCGTTGTTTTACGCCACTAAGTTTTGAGGGATGGTTGGTCTTGCGGCCGTAGTAACTGGAAGAGTCTGGAAGAATTACAGGAGACGCTGAATGTCCTGCTGGGGAGTTTTGTTTTATTCTTTACAAAAGAACCACTGCTATATTTCTGGGTGGAGGGTTATGTGACTCAGCCTGTATATCCTAGAAAGACCATTCTGACAATGTGAAAGATGGAATGTACAAAGACAAGAAGGGAGAATGGAAAGAGCAGCAGCCAGGGAGGACGGCAGGGCGGTTGTAAAAACCCAGGGAAGAGATCAAAGCTGGGGCCAGCCAGAGGGAAACAGAGGGCAAATTCATCGGGGGTTGGCAGGTCCGTAGGGCGGCGAGTGTCCGAGAGGCAGAAGGAAAGGCAAAGTTGGAAAGAGGTGATGTTGATGGTGATTCTGAGCGTTCTAGCTTGGCGACCAGGACAGCATGTCATTAATCGGACAAGGTGTGAGGGTTTGTTCATTTCACAAAGAGGCATGGCTTCCTGTAAAGCAAGGCTGATGCCCTGACATCTTCCCCCAGGCTGGCCACTTAGCCACACCTTGGCTTTTCACCCCATGTTCCCCGGGCCATGGCCACGCCACCAAAGCCCTGTGCATCCCTAGAGCCTCTTGATTAGGTACCCTAGGTCTGGCACTCAGCCTCATGAGCCAGAGGAGGTGGCCCGCTCTGGCCACCTGGTTTTCCTCTGTAATCTGCCTCCCCCAAATGCTTGCAATCCTGAATTGTAACTATAACAATGTCCCCACTGAGGCCCGTCCCCAAGACACCCACCACCTCTCCTCTCGAAAACTGCTGCATTCTCCTGTTTGTTTTTATTTTGTTTTTGCTTTACTTTGCTTAATAGAAAGCAGATCCTGTCCTGCCTGTGCTTAAAACCCTCCTCTTGGCTCTCCACTGTGCTTAAAATAAAACCCAAACTCCACCCCAAGGCCTGTGAGACCATACATCTGGTTCCATGTCTGCGACTCTTCTTTGACACCCTCCTAGTTGAAGCTGACCACCCTGTCCTGGCCCCACTCCCTCCCTTTTTGGTCTAGAAATATGCCGAGTTTCATCCCACCCCAGAACTTTTGCCCTTTTTCTTTTCTTCATCTGGAGCCTCCTTCCCCAAAGTTGAGGTTTGGCAGGGGATGCCATGACAGCACGTTTCTTTCCCACTTGAGTCTGAACAGAGAAAGAAAACAAAGAAATGGCAAAAGACGATCGATATGTCCCTTTTGTGACTAAGAAAGACCAGGGTGGAGGGTGGAGCTTAATGTGAAAGCCAAATGGCCTTCAAACTGGACTCGGGCCTCACCAGCATAAGACTCAGAGTGGAGGAAGAAAGGCAAAGCCCCGCACCCCCGGGCAGCTTGCTCCCAAGACAGAAAGGGGAGGAGAATAAATAGAAGGTAGGGGAGAGGAGAGCTGAGGGTGCCTGGTTGATTCTTCCCAACTCTGCTAATCAGATCAGCCCCTCTACCCGCCTTGGGTGCGATGAGGAAAGGGGCAGAGAGAAGCCAGGAGTGTGATTTTCCACCAGGAGGAGAGAAGGCGCGTCTCCCGGTAGTCAAGGGCTCCAAATGCCTACCTCATTCTCCTTCCTCGGGGCTCAAAGAGGCCTTTGCTAGCCCCTCGATATAACACATGTCTCCCTCCCGCCCCCCCAGTCTCTGCCTCATCTTCACCAAGTGAAGTTATCTCTTTGCATCCTGCGGAAGGCCCGTCATCAGCTAGAACACAAGGCTCTCGTCTGCCTTATGCCCCAGCCCCAGTGCCTAACACGGTGCCTGGCCTCTAGTAAGTGCTCGACCAGGATTTGCTAATGCATCAAAGACAACAGCAGCAATCCTGGAGCCTAAATCCCTTCAGTGTGGCCTGTTGCCAGGGGGCTTCTGGTCCCTCGGTCCCCAGAGGAAGGAGGGTGGAGCCACGGCCCCCGAGAGAGCGTGTGCGTGTGGCCGGTGAACCGCATAGGTCCTTACTACCAGTCTGGAAGCATTGAGCCCCTTCTTACTAAGCACAGATACTATTTTCGGAGACAATTTGTGACTAGCTGCCATGACGACAATGTCTCACCTATTTCTTTTGCTTGGAGACTCAGAGCACTAAAAATGCTGTGCGGCGTAATTGGTTTCTTCAGCGTGGGGTCTAAGCTTTCTGGGGTGTATTATGTTCCAAATGAAAAGGAACAGCAAGATGAGCCATTGCCCCTGCTTCCTCTCCCAGAAAAAAGCCGGCTCTTCTGGGCTCCAGCTGAGCCATAGGGGGTTTAAATGATGGAGCGGCTGTCACCCTGGGCCACTCTGGGAAATGCCTCTTCTTTAGCTCAGAGAAAGGAAGAGGGGGCAGGGCAGGAAGCCAAACACCTGGGGGGCAGCCAGCCTTCCAGGGCGACTGTGATGTGGTGTGAGAGGGTTTGACAGGTCACCAGCCCCAGGAGGCTCCCTGGCTCCCCCCCCCACCCAGAAGGCAGTGATTCCAGTGGCCCCTGTCCCCCATGTGCGTGCTCTGCTCCATGGGGACGAGACATCACAAGACAAAGTCCACTCCACCCTCCACCAGGGGTGCACAGTCTCAAAGAAGTGGGGAGCCGAAGGCAGCTCTGGGGCGTTTGGGAACAAGGGGTGGGTGGCTTCTTTGTCACCATAAAGACGGGACAGAGCAAGTCCATTTTACAGCTCACAATCCCCCAAAACCTGTCTCTTGGGCCTCCCAAAGACTGGCTCTTGTTTTCAATCCGTGGAGAAGAGAAGCTAAAGAATTCTCTTTCAGTTCACTCCATTAATAACTAAGCGGCACGGCCTGAAATATTTATGGGCATGAGCACAGAGCATATTCTAGGCAGGACAAGGCACATTGCAGTGATTCGCAGGGCTGCTGTCTGCGTCCTTTGCGGAAGAGGCAACTAAATGGCTTTGGCGGTCGGAAGGAGCCGGTGGCGACACAGGCAGCCTCCAGGTGTGTGAGGTTGGTCTGGGGACCCTAGGAGCCGAGGCATCTCTCCTAGGAGGTGTGGCCAGTGCTTGCTGCCAGTGAGGCTCCCTTTATCTACCCTACTTTCCAGTGCAGCAGTAAGTCCCCGGGAGAATGCGTGCACCGAGCTACAAGTCCCCTGGTCCTGAGAGGGCCTGCACTGTATCTTCCGACAACGCAGGCATTTGGATGCTTTTGAGCAACTGATTTATGGCCAGAGGAGAATAGCTCGACCCCCAGCTGGGCAGCACTGGCCCAGGAGACTGTGGGTAGGTCACATGGCTTCTCTGAGCCTCCCTTTCCTCACACAGAAAACAAAGAGCTTAAGTGAGATAGGCCCTCAAGTTGTTTCCAATTCTATGTCTCTACTAGGAGAAACTATCTTAAAGCTTTACTTAAGAAAGAAAGAAAGAAAGAAAGAAAGAAAGAAAGAAGGAAAGAAAGAGAAAGGGAAGGTGGGAAGAAGGGAAGAAAGAGGAAGAAAGGGAGAAAGAAAGAAAGAAAGAAAGAAAGGTTAAAAGAAGGAAGAAAGGAAAAAGGGAAGGAGAGAGGAAAGGAGGAAAGAGGAAGGAAGGAAGGAAGGAAGAGAAAGAAAGGCAAAGAAATGGTGGAGATATAGTAAAAAAAAAATAAAGGTAGGGCTCTAATTCCAAGGGGAAAAATGTGAATAATAATAATGATAAGAAGAAGAAGACTTACACTGCATTCTCTACACGATAGATACCTTCATTTTGCCCATTTTAGAGATAAGGGACTGAGGCACAAAGAGCATTAGTAGTTTGCTGCTGTTCAGTCTCTACAATGGTAAAGCCATGGTTCCAATCCAGGCAATCTGGCTCCCCACCCTTGCTCATAATCACAATGTCACACAGTCTGGTGTGTGACATTTCATTCACTCAGTCACTCATCAGAACAAAGTATGTCAAGCCCCTGCCATATGCTAGGCACTGCCCTGGGTGATGATTTAAAAGTCTCATAAAACACATGAATGAATTTGCGCACAAGAGTTTCAAGCAAGGGTAGAAAGATATGTTTATCCCAGAAATCATCTGTCCCTGGTGTCCTGACTTCTGGAATCACCTTATACCCTTGGAATTTCAATAAAGAGAGTTAAGCCTCATCCCACATGTAGGTCCAGGAGCTTCCCAGTATATCAGAGTTCTTCCGTGGAGGGGGCAAACTTAGATGGCTCCTAGCCACTTCTTATTCTAGCTTAATACATCTGCTAAACTCTTATCTCCTTCCTTTCATTCCTCATTCTCCCTTCCCTCTGCCCATATCCACCCAAACATTGGTGAGAGTAGACATGAAAAAGAAAAACATATGGTCCTATCAAGGCAGAAAAGACAGTTGACAAAAGTTTATGTTCATTCATGATTTAAAAAAAAAAAAAAACACCTCTTAGTGAGTAGAAATTCCTCAACCTGAGAAAAACGATCTATTTAAAACAAAACCCAAAAAATCCTACAGTTTACATAACACTGAATAGGGAAAGATTCAGTGCTCTCCCCCCTAAAATCAGGAACAAGGTGAACATATCCATTCTAACATTTTTATTCAACATTGTACTGGAAATCATAGCCAGTGAAATAAGGAAAGAAAAAAGAAATAAAAGGCATACACATTAGAAAGAAAGAAATAACACTTCCTACTTACAAACCACATGATTGCCTGCAAAGAAAAGGCCAAGAAATCTACACATAAAAGAAATGAAAACAAAAACAAAGACTTCTAGAACTGGCAAGCTAGTTTAACAAGGTCACAAGATTCAAGACTGAATACAAACATCAATTGTATTTCTGTATCTCGGCAATGAACCATTGGAAACCAGAATTTAAAAATCTATAAAAACTTCAAAAAAAAATGAAATGCTTAGGAATCAAGCTGACAAAACACATACAGCAGCTGTTCCTGAAGACTCCAAAGCACTGATGGAGGAAATCAGCAAAGACCTAAATAAATTACATGATAATCTAAGCAAAATTTAAAATCTCTGCTCTGCAAAAGACATTGTTAAAAGAATTAAATGACAAGTTACAGACTGGAATAAAATGGCTGTAAGTCACATATTCAACAAAGGACTTGTATACAAAATTAGAAAGAACTCTCATAACTCAACAGTGAGAAATTAACAACAGCATAATGGACAAAAGGATTTAGACCCTCCACCAAAGAGCATGTAGAGAAGTCAGATTAGCATATGAAACGATGCTATTAGGGAAATGCACATTCAAACATGATAGGGGGCACCTGGGTGGCTCAGATTCTTGATTTCAGCTCATGTCGTGATCTCACGGTCTGTGAGATCGAGCCCCATATAGGGCTCTGCTGCACTGGGATGCTCTCTCTCTCTCTCTCTCCCCTCCTCTCACTTGTACTCTCTCTCTCAGAATAAATAAATAAACACTGAAAAAAACATGATGAGATACAACGCAGACCAGAATGGCTAACAAAAACAAGCAACTAGACCCTTATATTGCTTGTGGGAATGAAAAATGGCACAGCCGTTCTGGAAATTCGTTTGGCGGTGTCTTATAAGGAAATGATACCACCGCCGAGAATGTATCCTGGAGAAAAAGAAACCGTGCTTACAGAAAGCTACACATGAAAGTCTATGGCGGCTCCATTCATTATCACCAAAGACTGGAAACAACCCAAATGTCCTTCAACAGGTGAATAAGGGACGAACGGATGAACAAACCATGGTATTTCCATATGCGGGACTACGACTCAGCAACAAAAAGGAATGAGCCATTGACACAACGGCTTGGAAAAATCTCAAAGGCGAAATTAAAGAAGCCAGTCTTCTTCCAGTTACGGAACGCGCGTAAGTCTTGGGACTAAAAGGCACAGCATGAGAAATACAGTTGGGGCACGTGGGTGGCTCAGTCGGTTAAGTGTCCAACTTTGGCTCAGGTCATGATCTCGTGGTCTGTGGGTTCCAGCCCCGCATCAGGCTCTGGGCTGACAGCTCGGAGCCTGGAGCCTGCTTCGGATTCTGGGTCTCCCTCTCTCTCTGCCCCTCCCCCGCTCGCACTCTGCCTGCCTCTGTCTCTAAAAAATAAATAAACATTTGAAAGAAAAGAAATACAATCTGTGATATTATTACCTATGTAACAGGACAGATGGTAAGTACCCTTGCGGTGAACGTAGCCTACTGTATAACCGTGTCAAATCACTGTGTTTACACCTGAAACTCATGTGACATATCGTGTCAACTGAAAAAGACAAAAGAGAAGCCAGTCTTAAAAGGTTGCACTGAGTGAAAGAAGCCAAAAGCACATATCCTGTATGAAACAATCTGCACGATGTTCTTGAAAAGACAAAACTGCAGTGACGGAGAACAGATCTGTAGCGAAGGGGCTGGGGTGGGGCTGGGCCGTGACGACCGAACGGGTTACATGAGGGAATTTTCTGGATTGAGGGAACAGCTCTGTACCCCAATTGCATACGGTTACACGAATCTGTACATGTGTTAAATCGCAACGAATTGCACACTGGGGGCAAAGGGGCAATTTTACAACACGTTCGCTTTTATTTTTTTTTTAATTTTTTTTTCAACGTTTTTTATGTATTTTTGGGACAGAGAGAGACAGAGCATGAACGGGGGAGGGGCAGAGAGAGAGGGAGACACAGAATCAGAAACAGGCTCCAGGCTCCGAGCCATCAGCCCAGAGCCTGACGCGGGGCTCGAACTCACGGACCGCGAGATCGTGACCTGGCTGAAGTCGGACGCTTAACCGACTGCGCCACCCAGGCGTCCCAACACGTTCGCTTTTAAAATAAAATGTTGAGAATGCCCCCAAAACAATAGCTACAGGCTGCTCACTGTCTACCTTTCTCTCGTGCTCCCCAACAGGAGGGGCTTCTCCCGTCGAGGAAAACCCACTCACCCGCCAAAGGAAAGGAGCAGGTGCGGTGCACCTGTGTTCGCGTAGTCCCCCCCACCTCCCCGTCAGCGCACCTTCCAGACGCAGAGGGCTGTGCAAAGATCGCACCTGGAAACCTCACACCCCCGGGCTCTGCATAGAATCGCGTTCCGAGAGTTGTGTGATTCGCCCCAGAGCTCTGACAGCACAACACAACGCTCCTCAAAATAAATAAATGAGCAATTCCCATCTCTCACCAGCATCTCAGGAGACACACTGGAGAGGATACAAACGCTGGCCTCAGCCACACTTGTTGCATGCACTTTTCTCTCTCTTCGAGAGTTCTTTTGTACTCTACGGCACCGCAGAGCCTCTTACCACAACACTCCTGCCCTCCTCCCCACGCTCAGAGGAACCTCCCTCCTCCCTCTACCCAAGTGGCTCACTCTCCTTTCTCACGTACCCTCTCAGCTGCAGAGCTCAGACTCAGACTTATACCTTCAGCGTCCCCCCCCCTCAACCCCTGCCCGGTCCTCAGGCATTTGGACTCCAGCTAAACTACACCACCAGCTGTCCTGGGTTCTCCAGCTTGTAGACGGCAGCTCATGGGATTTGTCAGCCTCCATTAATATGTGAGCCAATTCTTCATCACAAGTGTGTGTGCGTGTGTGTGCGTGTGTGTGCGTTCTATTGATTCTGCTTCTCTGGAGAGCGCTGACGAATACGCCACCCACTTGCTTTTGATGAAGCCTTGAAAGGCGGCCATAGTTGTTCACCTGCTCCCTGGCAATAACGTTGAGCATCTGATGTGGCCGCTGTGGTAGACGAAGTTAATGGCCCAGCCGACAGCTGGTCCCCCTTCCTCCTTCACTAGCCATGACCGATTGGGGCAACAGTGTGCCAGTCTTCAGGGGGGTGAATCCCAATGAGCAAAGACAGTCATGGAGATAATGTCGAGTTATCTGCATATCCGCCTGCCCTGGGAACTAAAGGGGGCCATGAGTATGGTTCTAGCCAGTGCAGAAATCAACGAGGCGTGCTGGGGAAGAGTCCTCCTCCCTGATAGAAAGAACGGTTCTTTCTTTTGGCATCTCGGCCACTGCTTCTTTCTTCCTGCCTTTGGAAACCGATGCTCAGAGCCACGGCCACCATCATGCAGCCACGAAAATCTGTGTGAAGATCCCAGAGGTTCAGATTCAGCACCCTGACGTGCTTGAGATGATGACCTCCCCCGCACAACTACCCACTTCCAGACTTCTGGTGTGTGAGATCATTTCCAATGCCTTTGTCATTTAACCACCATTAGCCTGATCTTCGGTCGCTTTTGAGTGAGGGCGCTCCTAACGGACACAGAAACGAGGCTCCTCTTTTCTTTGGCCCCTCCTCCCAGGCTGCGGCCCGTGAGAATTTCACGGTGCCCTGGCCAGAACCAGCGTGACCTCTGCAGGTGCTCTGGGAGCGAGGAGGGCGCGATACGGTCTCTGCGCCCTGCGTGAAGGGCCTAAGCCACAGAGCTCAGTCCAGCCCCGTGCAGTGGGCAGGTTTGCATCCTTGCAACCCCTGTTGCAACGGAGCTCAAGCCTGGCTACGCAGAGCAACAATAGAGCCGGTTTGGAAGGATACCAGGGCAGTTCATACCATCAACGGGTGTGCAGAACAACAAATTCTTGGCAGACGGCAGGCAGAGCAGCTCCCTCTGGGAACCTCAGCAGCAGGAACCCGCGGACCTTCTCTCTAGGATGCCATTATGAAAGGACTCCGGCCACCTCTTTCCATCAGTTTGTGTCTCCGTTCAAGGTTCCGGCTCCCAGGAGAGAACGGTGGAGTTGGTCGGGTACCCGCCTTTGCAAAATCCAGTGCGGCCCGTGGCCGAGAGGAGGTTTTGGTCAAGCCTCGCTCACTGCGCATCGCTGTACCCGGGAAGGGACCACGAGACCCCAGGGCGTGGGGTCTGCCTCCAGGACAGCAGGAAGGACACAGTGCTGGCAAAGGAAAACACTGGCTTCGACAGCCCTGCCCTTCTTGAAACTCGTCCTGTTTGTGACTCTGGGTCCACTCGACCGTATCCTCGGTACCCAGACCCAAAGGGCCGGACCTTGTCCCCACATCTCATTCCTGCTCCAAATGCAGATGACTCATTGTCATCAGATGGGAAAACCCTCGGGGGGGGGTTTAAACAGGGGACCACGTGGTCTACTCTATGCTTTGAAATCACCCCAGCTTCTGTGCCCGATGAGGAATATGGACAGTTGAGAGAGGGTCCAGGGAGACCGGCTTGGAGATGCACGCAGGGTCAAGTTAAGGAGGAGGGTGGTGGTGAGGAGGGTGCGCAGAAGGTCAGGGGCGATGAGGAGAAAGGAAACGGAGTTGAAGCACCAGCCCCTGCGTGGATAACGGTGCCCTCCAAGGAGAAGGGAAACCAAGGACGGAGGGAGTGAGTCCGGGCAGCTGTCAAGACTGCACTTCACCCCTATTAGATGAGATGTCTGTCCCAGGGGAGACGTCAAGCAGGAAGCCCAGAAATACACACTTGGGAGTCATCAGCCCACAAATAGGTAGTGTTCGGCCCAGGGAAAGGATGTGATCTCCAGGGAGGACCGGAGCACCCAGCCTGAGCGCCGCAAGTCCATTCGCGGGAGAGGCGCCATCTGCAGGACCGCAGAGGAGAAGCCAGGGAGGCCGAAGGGGACCAGGACAGTGTGGGGCCTGACGGTCGGGAGGAGGGCCCCTTTGCGTGTGGCAATTCTGCTGTGATTTCGGAGGTCCCTGGGGGTTGACATTCCATGGCTCTCCGGGCAAGTGCTCCCACCAGCACCCACATCAGCCTCCCCTGGAGAACGAGCCCCCAGACTTGCTTCTCCTGCCGGCCTCTCCCCGTGCACCCAGCATCTCAGCAGGGAGGGAACGAAACTTTGGAAGACCCCCAAAGAAAGACCCCCCCCACCCACCTTCCCGGTCCACACCTTTCCTATTCGCTTTGCTTCAAGGACTCACTACAATTTTGTAACAATGAAAAAAAAAGAGGAGGAATTTGAGGCTAGATTACATGATGGGCTGGTTTTGCAATTACTTTCCCTACTTAGGAGCCCCTTTGCTCCCCCGCATCCTTCAGGAAAATTCGAGATACAGATCCTGCAGCCTGGCCGGCTTCCTGACTGCACAGAGCATGCACACAACACGCAGGCCCAGGCTGGCTGTGAAGCCCTAAGGGGAGAAGTTCCAGATGGTCTTTGGCTCAAGGATACACTGATCTCAGCAGCCACATTGCTCGGGGCGTCGAACAGGAAATTGGGGCCAAGGAATAGCATCTTGTCTTGGCTGACCCTCAGAGTCGCTCTGGTAGCTTAATTTTAAATGTTAAGATAGAAAGTGTTTAACACGGGAGAAAACAAGAAGGGGAGTGTATTTCCCCCTTTGTGTTTATGACATTCAGTGGCTGAACTTTACCTTTGGAGGATGGGGAGCCCATGCCCTTTGTTGATAATTTTTTAATGTTTATTTACTTTTGTGAGAGAGAGAGAGAGAGCAGGAGAGGGACAGAGAGAGGGAGACAGAGCATCCGAAGCAGGCTCCAGGCACTGACAGGTGAGAGCCCCATGTGGGGCTCGAACTCACGAACTGTGAGATCATGACCCGAGCTAAAGTCAGACGCTTAACCGACTGGGCCACCCAGGCGCCCCCAGCCCATGCCCTTTGGAAGGAGAAGTAACTCTCGTGAAAACCAGCTGTCTCGGGAGTCCTGGACCTTCCCACAAAAGCAGAGGAGAAAAGCCAGCCAGGGCCATTGCAATCCATGACTCATCGCCACGGAATTGGTCTGGTCAAGCCCTCCATGGGCTGGCGGCCAGGCCTGTCCTCTCTGAAGAGAAGTCCATCTTGCTACAAGAAGCTCTTGACAAAGATTGGACTGACGCCACGAGTGCTTTCTGAACCCTCATGCGTCAAGCCACACGGAACGCAGAAGTGCCTAGAAAGCTCGGCCTTTCAGAACCCCAGCGTAAAGCTCAAGGTCCCCCCTTCTCCTTTCCAGAGGCCCAGAGGAGGTCAGCGACCGTCCCTGGGGCACATGAAAAGGTAAAAACCCATCCCATTGTGGATCTTGGCACCTGGAGGCCTGGGTCCTTAGCAGGCGGCCTGGCTCTGGCCCGTTCTCAGCGCTGATGGGTAAGGCTGGGTGTAAGCAAAGGCCACCAGCAGCCCTCCGCAAGAGCTCGTGCTCTCTCTCCTCATGTCAAATGTTCCTGACCACATTCTTCCAGAGCAAACCAAAGAGAACAGAGTTGGAGCATTTGCAAGAACAGACGTTGGTTGGGGCACCTGAGTGACTCCATCGGTTAAGCGTTCGACTCTTGGTTTCTGCTCAGGTCATGATCTCACAGTTCATGAGTTCGAGCCCCGCGTCGGGCTCTGTGCTGACAACACAGAGCCTGCCTGAGATTCTGTCCCTCCCTCTCGCTCTGCTCCTCCCCTGATCACTCTCTGTCTCTCTCTGTCTCTCAAAACTAAATAAATAAACATTAAAAAGAAACATGTTGGTTGCCATAGGAGGAGAGGTGGGGGATGTGTGGTCTGGCCCCTACCACACATCTTGTCATTTGGTGCCATCACAGAGAAGCAGATGTCCTGTTTCCACTCTTGGAAGCTGGAGGAATGATCGATAACAGTATATTTATTTCAAAGAAAATCTTGTGCATCCATTTGCTTTGGGGAAGAAGAACTTGTGCTCCCACAGAACAGCTTTGGCAGAAAGAGAATACTTTTGTATGTATCTATACTGCATAATTCACATTATACCTTCACTCACTCATTCATCAAACACTTAAAAAATTCTTAATGTTTATTTATTTTTGAGAGAGAAAGAGACAGAGCGTGAGCAGGGGAGGGGCAGCGAGAGAGGGAGGCACAGAATCCGAAGCAGGCTCCAGGCTCTGAGCTGTCAGCACAGAGCCCGACGCGGGGCTCGAACTCATGAACCATGAGATCATGACCTGAGCCGAAGTCGGACGCTTAACTGACTGAGCCACCCAGGCACTCCCATCAAACGCTTTTGAGCCCCGACTGCGTGCCAGGCTCAAGGGGCCCGGAGATGAACGGGGGTTCTGTCATTGAATGACGTTGGTGGAGAGAACACACAGGGTGTGAATCAGGGAGCTGAGGACGGCTGTGATAATATGGATTACAAGAAGCACACTTAAAACATAAAGACACGGAATAAAATTCAAAAGATTGGATAAAAAGATATAGCAGGCAAATACTAACCCAAGGCTAAAGGAAAGTAACCAAATTAATATCATTTACAACAGGATTCGAGGCAAAATCATTAACAGAGATGGAAGGGTCATTACATAATGAAAGGAAGGTTCAATTCACCAATAAGATATGGCAATTTTAAACTTGCATAGACCTAATTAGCCTCAAAATACCTAAAGCAAAGAAAAAAAAAAAAAAAAACAGCTCGGTAAGGAGAAATTGACAGATCCACAAAACTGGAGTATTTTAACACAATTCTGCCAGGAACCGATAAAACATCAGCAACTTGAACACTCTTAACATATTGACAAGGTAAACATTTCATACCAACCAGACGGCAAAAAAGTTTAGCTAAAACAATACCAGGGTTGGGAACAGTGTGCAGTGATGGTGAGTTATTGACTGCTGCTGAGTATAAATTCCTACAACCCCCCTGGAATAAAGCCCGCATTAATTAGTAAGCTGAGCATGCATATTCTCTGTGTGACCGATCAGTGCCACCCCCCGATACACACACCTCAGGGACACTTTACACATATGCATCAGGAGACGTGTGGGAGAAAGTCCACAGCAGCACTGATCTTCAGAGCCAGAAGTTGGAGACGACCCAAATGCCCATCAGCCATAACGGATGGTCGCCCACGGTGGATACACCACGGCGTGCTCGTGCGCCCTGATCCTGTACAACACTTTCCTCTCCTTCCCTGTTTACACAAGCCAAGCACAAGAACATAATGTCAAGCGAAAGAAGCGAATGTCAGAAAGAAAGGTGAAAAGTAGGCGAAGCTACACGGTGGGTTGTTTGACAGTAGATAGCTAGATAGCCAAACCCTAAGTACAACCAAGGTAATGAGGGACACAGGTTTAGGATTGTGATTGCCTCCAGGAAGCGGCAGTAGGAATGAGGGATGTTCTTGGAGAAGGGCAACCCAGGGGCTTCTGAGGTGTGGGTAGTGCTTTCTTGCTTTTTTTTTTTAAGTTTATTTATTTTAAAAGAGAGAGTGTGAGCAGGGGCGGGGCAGAGACAGAGGGAGAGAGAGACTCCCAAGCAGGCTTCATGCCATCAGCTCCGAGCTCGACAGGGGGCTTGGTCCCACAAACCCTGAGATCGTGACCTGAGCTGAAATCAAGAGTTGGTGGCTTAACCGACTGAGCCACCCAGGCGCCCCCCAGTAGTGCTCTCTTTCTTAACGTGGGTGGTGGATATACATACCGCAGGGATGCTTGTATACACATGCACGACGAGATGTGCATAGGAAAGTGGAAAAGCTCACAGCAGCACTGTTTATTGTGCATGGCTATTTGTTTTATTGATAGTCCCTAAACCGTAGGCACACAGGGACACCTCGGAGGCTCAGTCAGTTAATCGTCCGACTTCAGCTCAGGTCATGATCTCACAGTTCGTGAGTTCAAGCCCCGCATTGGGCTCTGTGCTGTCACTACCGAGCCTGCTTCGGATCCCCTGTCCCTCTCTCTCTGCCCCTCCTCTGCTCACTCTCTCTCTCTCTTAAAAGAATAAACATTTCAAAATATTTAAAAACAAATAAATAAATAAATAATAAACTGTATGCATACATCCCATCCATACTCTTTTATATATGATATCTTTTTTTAAAAAAAGGAAGGAAATACACCATCATGTTAATGAGGATGGTCTCAGGGTGGGTGGAAAAGTTATGGATGACTTCACCCTTATTTGCATTTTTTTTGGAGTCTCCTATGCGAAGCATGCTCTCACTTTTGTCAGCAGAAAAGAAGATTTTTGAGAAGTGGTAAAGGAACTCACACAAGAAAATATGTGGGTTTGGCCATGTAAAAACATAAAACTATCGCATGTCTAAAACTGAATAAAAGCCAAAGGTAAAGACGACAGTGAAAAGAATCTGCTTGGTATGGAACTCTTAGCAATAAGGTAAGAAGAAAGGTATGTATGGAAAAGGAAATATAACGGTCTAAAAACACAGGAAAATATTCAACTTCAGTCAGCCATCCCTCCAAAATGTGCAACAAGCCACAAGAGAGGCAAGAGAAAATAATGGAACTGTCACAAACCTTCACAACTAGATAACCTGATTTGAACCCTGGCTCTGCCAATTTACTAGCTGTGTATTTTTGGAGTCTCAACTCATGTATAAAATAAAGGAAATCATACCTTGCAGAGAGTCATTTTAAGGATTAGAAATAATACATTCAATAACGTGCAAGGTTTGGAACATGCAGGTGTCTAGTAAGTGGATTTTCTTTTTCAGACAGGGAAAAAACAAGAGAATGAGCCGGAATGAGACAGACATTACATGATCGTTCAGAGAGGGTGACGAGACTCTAACAGGGCGATCAGGGTGTTGAGGTAGCCCACGAAACGATGACCCAAGAAAGAGGTGTTTTGGCAGGCGGGGAGAGAAAGAGATGTGGAAACCGAAATCTGATGGCGCGCCTGCGTAGCAGAATCTAGAGGAGGGGGCTGGAGATTTCATTTTCCGAAGATGGGCTACATTACCTCCCACCCGGCGTACACTTCTTACCTCCCGGAGAGAGGGACACTCGCCCCTCCTGGAGGCTGGGTCTAGACCCCTCCCCTTAAATCTAGTAGGCTTGCAGCTATAGTTAAAGTGATGCTATGTGACTTTTGAGTTTAAGCCATGAAACATGATACAGCTTCTGCCTGGCGCTCGCAGAGAGCCCAGTCACCAAGCTGAGAAACACCCTGGGCAGCCCGCAGAGAGTTGAGGCCCCAGCCATTAGCCCTGGCTGAGCGCCCACAGACAGTCAGCCATCTGAGTGCGCCATCTTGAAAGTGATTCTTCCAGTGGAGCTGCCCCACTGCATGCCACGCAGAGCAAGGATGAGCTGTCCACACTGAGCGCCTGCCGGGTTGCAGGTTCTTGAGCAAAGGGAACGATCATTGTGGCTTTAAGCCACCTAGCATCGGATGGCTGCCCTGCGGTAGTGGGTGATCAGAACGGGGGAGGGGAGGGGAGAGAGTGATCCAGATGTCAAGAGACGCACACGCAAAGGTCCAGAGTCCGGGGCCAAGGTGGCCAACTCCTGTTCAGCCCTGCTGAAAAGCTGGCTGGGGGCAGGAGTGCTGAGTGCGTGGGCAACAGAGGTAGCCAGCAGCCAAACCTTCCTCCCTGCACAGGAGCTGGGACCGTGGCCTCCAGGGAATGGGGACCACTGAAGAGTTTCAGGCGTGGCCTCTCCATAGTTGCGCTTTCAAAGACCACTCCGGCGGCAGCTCAACTGTGCCACCCAGCGAGAAGGTTTTGAGTTGAGACGGGCCGCTGTCCTTTCCACACACCCCTCCACGACCCCTTTAAATACCTGTGGGCCTGCCCGCCACCTCCAGGCTCACCAGACGGAGGGAGAGGGTGTACCAGCTGGAGGAAAAGCTGAGCCAACTGTCCACAGGTCATGTGCTGTGTCCGCATACGGACTGAGGCCGTGGCTCCTTCTGAACCCACCTTCCACGCCCCCCCGTATGCCCCCCCACCCGCTTCCTTCCTTTTCTCTCTCTTCTTTCTGCCCTCGAAGAAAACTGGCTGGCGTGTTCTTCTACATCCGTGTGCTTCACACCAAGCTCGTCTGCCCTCTTCCGCTGGGGCAGTGGAGACCTGTTGTCTAGCGTCTCCAGATGGGGCGGGCCACAGAATGACAGCTGGCTGGTGATGGCTCGGCCTGGGGAAGGGGGACGGAGGGGACGGAGGTGTGAAAGAAGCCGAGAGGGTCCCCAGGAGGCCGCCTGCAATGAGATGGTGCGGCCAATCCCTGGGAACCTCGGTGGGAGGCAGATGAGCAGCGTTTTCCTGAATTTGTGTTCCCTCCTAAAGGCTCTCTCCGGTGACTCTCAGTCTGTCACTAGAAATCAAGTCTTAGTCCGGGTTATCTGCCTGCTGTCAAATTCCTGTTACCCGATTCACGGCCGCGAGTTGCCATTAGGAAGCCTGTCAGTACGTGTTAGCAAATCCGGGCTCACAGGAGGAAAACATTCACAAATATCACCCATGGAGAGCCGTGCGTCACAAACACCGCCAAAACCCCGCCCCGTGCCCATGTTAAAGGACGCATCTGTGATATATTCGCCTCTCCCCTTCCTATGGCACAGCCTAACCTGCCTCTTCCTCCTCCATCTGCTTCTTGGCCTCCGTGGGCTCCGAGTGAGTTCTCCACAAATGGAGAAACGAAGGCAAAAGTTGACCCAGCTGAGGCTGCGTTAACAGAAGCATAGATTCTCGAACGAAGGAGGTGAGAGTCTTCATGTACTCCTTCACGAAGAATGAGTTCTGCACAAATGGAGAAACGAAGGCAAAAGTTGACCCAGCTGAGGCTGCATCAACAGAAGGATAGATTCTGGAACGGAGGTGAGAGTCCTACTGTTGTTTATATACTTTTTTTTTCCCTATCACAGAACATTGGACTAAATCCCGTTCCCATGAAGATCTTCCCTTGAGGTAACGGAGGCCTCGGATATAACTGTGTTACTAAGAAAAGGCTATAGGATTAAAGGAAATACTGGGGGGTGGAAAGACTATGGCAAAATTATATCCCACTGTAAACTGATGAGGTCTTGGGCTGGACGGGAACAGTGGCAGAAGTCGGCTTCATTTTAAGAGGGGTGTAGACAAAGAGCAGCACATCTAAGGAGGGGAAAATCTCAATCCCCCACCGGTCCTGGTGTTAACTTGGCGATGTTTAGGCTAAAAGAACATGGCCTTTTGAAAATGTACAAACCAGAAAAGAGAACGAGGACCAAAGAGGAGAAATTTGGGGCAAGATGTAGTTTTCAGCTCAACATAAGGATGAACTGTTTTAGGGGTCCCTGGGTGGCTCAGTCGGTTAAGCGTCTGACTTCAGCTCAGGTTATCATCTCGCGGTTCATGGGTTCGAGCCCCGCGTCGGGCTCTGTGCTGACAGCTCAGAGCCTGGAGCCTGTTTCCGATTCTGTGTCTCCCTTCCTCTCTGCCCCTCCCCTGCTCGCTCTCTGTCTCTCTCTGTCTCTCAAAAATAAATAAAAACATTAGAAAATATTAAACTGATGAAAGGATGAACTGCAAGGAACCTTCCTGAGACGGGCAGAATTGCCTTATCAAGCGGTATGCTTCCTGTCGCTAAACGCGTGCAAACACCCACTATTGTGGAGAAGCCCACGGGCGCTTGCCAGGTGGTTGAATTCTTTCATTTTGATTTTTAAGCCTTTTCTCCAGAACTTAGAAGCATAAATAGTGCAGGGTGACACAGTATTATAAATAGGTCAGCCTTGACCGCAGAGCATGCTGGGGACCCTGTGAGGGAGTTGGGGGCTAAGTCAGAGGCTAGGAAACACTCGCAGGGACACTGAAGCTGGCCGGGTCTCGGGAGGAAAGTCGGTCAGTTAATTCTAACGGCGCAAGTCCAAGGTGAGTGAGGCAAGCTCGAGTCTAGTTCACTTCTGTATTCATTCACTCACTCACTCATTCATTCGACATGTATTGAGTCTGTGTGTGCTCGATAAATGCCCCTGATCTCCGGGATTCCCGGTGTGGCCGGAAGGACGGACAAGCAGGACAGGTAAGTTTCCTGTTGCAGGGAACCAAAACAGACCTCCATCCCCGGTTTAAGCAAAAAGAAGGATTTGCTGGTCCGGATGCTTTTAGAAGGGCAGGGGTGAGGCCAACATCAGGGAGGACCGGTTATGAGGACTAATGACATCCTTGGGATTCTCTCATTCCATTTCCGGTGCTGCTTCCCCACAGGTGCCCGCCTCACCGTCCTCTGCAGCAGGTGAGCCCTGTGCCACCCCTGTCTTAGAATAAAAATGCCCAGGAGGGGCCTAGGCCAGGTCCTGGTCCCCCCAGAGCCGTATGGCTGCAGGGGAGGGGAGGGCAGCGCACTCTTGCGGTAGAAGAGGTGACCCAGGGACGATTTGGGGAGGAGGTGAGGCTTACACAGGGCCTTGAAGGATGAGGGCGTCAGGTATGTTTGTCATGCGCGGTGGGGGTGAGGGCAGGGAGGCGTATGGGGGAGGAGTGATGCGGACCAGGAAGCTGCACGTTGGTGAGAGTTATGTAGGTCACTATGGCCTAGAAAGGGTGGGGCAGTAGAGACAGACAGAGGGTTGTAGGGGGAGGTGGGGAGATAGGCAGGGCCCCCAGCCGGGGGCAGAATTCAAAGTTGCCTCGAGCATTGGCCTCCTGCAGGGATGAACACAGGAATCGGTCGTGTCTGAAGGACGGCCAGGGCGCAATATGAGTAGTGGGGCAGTGAGGGTTTCGCAGCCCGCGGCTCCCTCCCACGCGAGGGAGGACCAGAGTGGCGGCCAGCCTCGGGGAAAGGCTGCCAGAAACTGTGGAGGCCGGTCAGGGTCCACCAGGAGCGGATCAGAACTCTGGCCCCTCTCCTATGCCTGTTCTGCCTGCTCCAGGCCCGGGGAAGTCAGAGGCTGCAGGCTCCCATGGCCAGGCCTAGGATGGTCTAAGTGGACCACAGCAGACTGGAGCAGGCTGCGGGAGGGCAGGCCTCACATGCACCAGCTGATGAATCAGGTAGGAGCGCCTTGGGCCGCAAGTAACAAGACACAAGACCGAGAGAGACTCAAACCGTAGCCCGGTTGATTAATTCACAAGAAAGCCTGTAGGGCGGAGCTTTGAGGGAGGGTTGGATAGCTTCAGTGTCAGAGTACCACGTCACCATCTCCGTCGTTCTTTGGACTTACTCTTCGTAGCAAAAGAGCTGCCACAGCTCCAGGCGTCACATCTTTGCATAACCATCCAAAAGAATAGAAGCAGGGAGAAGCCAAGGGTATAAGAAAAAAAAAAAAAAAAACTCTGCTCACGAACCTCTCTTCCTGTCAAGAGAAGACTCTGGAAGTCTGCTGACAGATTTCATGTTATGTTGCAGTCATGAAACTTGGGGTGCTTGGCCACCTCAGCCGCAAAGAGGGACCTGACAGCAGGACTCAGGCAAGACAAGGAAGTTGGGAGCGGCTGCCGTGACCACGGCAATTTAAAGCAGCAGCGGAGGGGCTCCTGGGTGGCTCAGTCATCTGAGCGTCTGACTCCTGATTTCAGCTCAGGTCATGATCTCACGGTTTGTGAGTTCAAGCCTTGCATCGGGCTGCACGCTGGCCGCACGGAACCGGCTTCGGATTCTCTCTGCTCCCCAGCCCCTCCTCTCAAAATAAGTAAATAAATTAAAAAAAAAAAAGAAAGCAGTAACGTAGTGTTCCAGGTTGTATAGATGATGTGATTTCAGCTCGAGCTAAGCCCCACCCGGCACTAAGCTGAGACACAACCAGAAACGCCAATAAACAACGGCACCTCCTCATGACTCTGCAGCAGAACAAGCTTGTGGCGGCAGATAAAATGTGAAGAGAAGCCTCGGCATAACAAGGACGGGCTTACGACCTGTCCCGGGACGTCCTCCTTCACACTTCTCGGTGTAGGATCCACTCCCATTCTCGGGTGAAAGACTGTCCCGGCTCGCCCAGGAAAGTCCCACCCCCCCCCACCCCCCCAGGAAACCCTGTAGTCCTGGGGGACCTGGGATGGCTGATCGCCCTGCCTGCCTCACCCTGGCCGGTCCTGGCCCTCAGAGACGTCCTCTGCTTCCGAATCCAAGCTCACAATTATTTCCCATGTGCAGCGTCCCCTGGTTGCAACATTCCTTCGTTATCTCCTTTTTTTTTTTTCAATTTTTTAATGTTTATTTATTTTTGAGAGAGAGAGAGGGAGGGAGAGAGGGAGGGAGGGGCAGAGAGAGAGGGAGACACAGAGTCCGGGGCAGGATCCAGGCTCCGAGCTGTCAGCACAGAGCCCGACGCGGGGCTCGAACTCACAGACCCGCGAGATCACGACCTGAGCCCAGACCAACAGCTGAAGGAACGCTTCACACACTGAACCACCCAGGCGCCCCTCCTTTGCTTGCGAACAAATGCTGTGCCCAGGCTTAAGCTATCTGATGCAGCTCTTACAACCACCTTGTGGAACAAGCACTTAATTCCCACTTTCAATGCGAGAAAACTGAGACCCAGGGAGACTAGTGATTTCCGCGAGGTCATAAAACTAGTGAGTGGAAACTAAGACTGTCATACCAAGCTTTAGAGTCAGAAAGCTTTCTCTTAGCCACGATGCCAGTGGGTCTCATGCTTTTTGTGCTTATGAATCACTGTATTAAATTAATCGTCTTAAAACTCAGATTCCTGGACCCATGCCCCAGAGATCCTGACTCAGTAGGTTTGGGGTGGGGCCCAAGGATGCTTGCATCTCACAAGCATCCCAGATGTTCCTAACATCAGTGGCTGCAAGGCCTCACCCAGTGAGCTCTGTGCTCACAGCCTTCCAAAGACTGGAGTCCTGCTCCCTCCACAAAAACCTTCCGGGGGGCACCTGGGCGGCTCAATAGGTTGAGCGTCTAACTCTTGGATTCGGCTCAGGTCACGATCCCGGGGTCGTGGGATTGAGCCCCGTGTCGGACTTTGTGCTAAGCATGAAGCCTGCTTTAGATTCTCTCTCTCTTTCTCTCTCTCCCTCTGCCCCTCCCCCCCCAAAAAAGCAAAAATAAAGTTCATTATTAAAATCAAACCTTTTGTCCGCCCCACCCTTCTAGATGGTTATTACAACACACACTGCCCATCTCAGATACAGATAAGGGCCTTGAGAACTACATTTGTCTTATGTGTCGTCCTTTGTCCCAACAGCCTGATGCAGTGACAGCCATGCAGGAGCTGGATAAATATCGTCGGTTTTGCCCTGGTTTCACAGCATTTCCAGGTGCCCAGATGATGGGCCCCTGACGAAAACCCTAGCTTTTGAACAGCAGGCATTGTCTGCTTAATGAAATCATCACAAACATATTGAGTTTACTTGATCACCATCACAATCAATTGATAGTGAAGTGAAATACACAATCACTTAATTGAGAATAATTGGATTGAATGACAAACAGACTCCTGATTAAAATTAATTGTATTACGGAGACAACCTTGGAATCCCAAGTTCAAGTAATTAAGCGTTTCTCAGGTAAGGAATGATAAATTCTCCTGTTCGGCTGCCTGGGAAAGGAGGGTCTGTTTGTAGAAAGAGAAAGCAATGATGACTTCGTCTTGGGACAGATGCTCTGATGGAAGGCTACAGTGAGGTTAATTTAAATGGGCAAATACTGGACCTTTCTCAAAAGAGAAACTTCTAATCTGGCATTTCTGGGGAGGCTTTACTAATTAATTGAAGATTGGAATTGAAGAAAAATACGAGCACGGAGCACTGCGGAAGTTGTGCGGTGGGTGGGTCGCCGGCCCAACCCCAAGTGAGACTTTGTTTCCCGTGCGCTGCTGGGCCAACCCAGGGGCTCCTGATTGTAACTGGGCCATCCATCAGTTCTACGAGAGCTTCCCAGTCTGCACTGGGAGGGCTCACCAGCAGCCTGGTTAAAATGGAGATGCCAATGCTGTACATCTGGGAATGGCTTGAGATCCTGCATTTCTAACACGCTTCTAGGGGATGGACCACATTTTGAGTAGCAAAGGTCTACGGCATGCCACGTTGGACACCTGTAAGTGTGTCTTAGCTGTAAGATTAGCACTGGGTTTTTCAGCGAAAACATTACAGGCCAGAAGACAGTGGGATAACATATTCAAAGCAGTCAGTTCTGTTCCTAGAACTTCCAGCAGCATCCTGGGGGGGGCAGAGCACCAGCCTGCAGACACGCTCTTGGCCAGAGTTCACGTGAGTTTTGAAGATCACCCGGTGACTGCGCACAGGTCCCACACGAGCCACGCTCTCTCTCATCTGTGAGCCTCTTCATAACACTGTTTCCTCTGCCCGTAATGCCTTCGCTGCCCCCAAAGAAGAGCCAGGTCCCAAAAGTCAAGCCACAGAAACAAATTCCGGCTACCTGAGAGCTAGGGGCCTATCTTGCCTCACTCAGAGCTCTGAGGAAACTAGAATTTTTGAATACCTGAAAGCCACCGAGAGAAAGGAGGGGGGGGGGGCAGCACAAGGCCAACGGTGCCACAGGAAGAGGCCTGCGTGGCTCAGTGCAATCAGGGGAAGGCGCTCAACTCGTGAATTCTCTGTTGGGAGACAGAGGACAAATGAAAGCGCGTGTTTGATATTCTAGCTTTTTGGAAGGATCGCCTGAGGGACTGGTGTCCATCTCGCCTGACTTGGAGCACTGATGGGACCCAGAACACTTTGGATGTCTGGGGGCCACTGATCATCACAAAAGAAAACGGAAGCCTGGCTGCGGCACTACCAGAGAACCTGCAGTACCACAGACAGCCACCAGGGGGATCCGGAGATTAGGAGGTCCTGAAAAAATACCAGCAAAACTTTGTAAAAGGAAAATTAAATGCATGAACCCAGAGAACTTGCAGCCCTCCAAAATGGTTTTTCAGGTCCCTAGCATCTCTCACCCAGCTGAAGGGTGAACGCCTTCTCTATACGAAGACAAGCTGTACAGAATGGGAGAGGTAGCTGTTTTTCAAATACATAAAACTCAGTAAAAAAAGAAGGACGAAAGGAAAGAAGGAAGGAAGGAGGGAAGGAAGGAAGGGAGGAAGGAAGGGAGGAAGGGAGGGAGGGAAGGAGGAAAATAGGAAGGAAGGGAAGAAAGCAAAATTACAAGGCACACAAAGAAACAAGGAAACATGGCCCAATCAAAGAAGCAAAAATAAATCTTGAGAAACCAACCTAAAGAAAAGAAGATCCATGAATTATTTGACAAATAATTTAAAATAATTATATTAAAGAAGCTTAATACTTTACAAAAGAACACAGATAGACAACAAAATGAAATCAGGAAAATAATGCATGAACAAACTGAGACTATCAGTAAAGCTATAGAAAGTATATTAAAAAAAACAAACAAACAGAAACTCTGGACCTGAAGGACACAGTTACTGATTTGAAAAAGGATTTAACAGCAGACTTGATTAAGGCAGAAGAAACAACCAGCAAACTCAAAGACAAGTCATCTGAAATTATTGCCTCAGAGGAACAAAAAGAAAAACGTGTACATGAAAAGAATGAAGAAAGCCAAGGGAACTAATGGGACACCATCAAGTAGACCAATAAACACATTATGGGAGTGGCAGAAGGAGAAGCAAGAAAGGAACAGAAAGCTCATTAAAGGAAAAAAAAAACAGCTAAACATTTCTCAAATCTGGGGAAGGAAATGGAAATCCAAATTCAAGAAGCTCAAAAGACTCCAATGACGATGAACCAAAGAAGCTCACATCAAGACACATCCTCAAATTGTCAAAAGTCAAAGACGAAGAGAGAGTATTGAAAGCAGCAAGAGGAAGGCAACGCACCATGTGTAAGAGATTAGCTGTAAGATTAGCACTGGGTTTTTCAGCGAAAACATTACAGGCCAGAAGACAGTGGGATAACATATTCAAAGAAATACAAGGGCCACTCAAGAATACTATATCCAACAAAACTGAGTTTCAAAAATGAAGGAGGTGTAGATTTTCCCAGATAAACAAAAGCTGAGGGAGTGGATCTTCATTAAACCTGCCTCACAAGAAACGTTAAACACATTCCTGCACGTTGAAAGTTAAAAATGCTAGACAAGGGGCTCCTGGGTGGCTCAGTCAGTTAAGCATCCGACTCTTGGTTTCGGCTCAGGTCATGATCTCACGGTTCATGAGTTCGAGCCCCACATTGGACCCTGCGCTGCTTGGGATTCTCCCCCTCTCTCTGCCCCTTCCCTGCTTATGCTCTCTCTCTCTCCAAATAAATAAATGAAATTTTAAAACAAATCTTCTCTCTTAAAAAAATATTTCTAATGGACAATACAGTATCATTAGCTGTGTTCACCATGTTGTATGTGAGATTCTCAGAACATATTCATCTTATAACTGAAAATTTTTACTTTTGGAACATCATCTCCCCATTTCTCCCCCCCACACACACACCCCCCTCCGGCCCCTGGAAACCACTGTTCTACTCTATTTCTATGAGTTCAGCGGTTTGTTGTTGGTGCTTTGTTCCACATGTAAGTGATATTATAGAGCTCTTAACTTTGACTTAACTTCTCTCACATACACACAAAGTAACTATGTGAGGTGATGTATGTGCTAATTAACTTGATTATGGGAATCCTTTCACAATGTATAGGTATATCAAATCATCATATTGTATACTTTAACTATAATTACAATTTTATTTGTTGATTATACCTCAGTAAAGCTGGGAAAAAAGTACACAAATCTGCAATGTGTGCACATACAGATAAAGCGTGGCTCAGTGGATTTTTAAAAATAAGATGCCTTTATATGCTGTCTACAAAAGACTCACCTTAGACGTAAAGATACACATAGACTAAACGTGCAACAATGGGAAAAAATTGTCCATGCAAAAGGCAACCAAAAGACAGCAGGGTGGCCATATTTGTATCAGACAAAATTGACTATAAGCCAAAATAGAACCTACCACAAGAGACAAAGAAGGACATTATGTAATGATAAAAGGGTCAATTTACAAGGAAAATGTAATTATGAAGATATGTGTACCTAACAGCCAAATATATGAAACAATTACAATTTTGAAAAGGAAGAATAAAGTGGGAAGAATCAATCTATCTGATCTCAAGGCTTATTATACAGCAACTGTAATCAAGACTGTGATAGCAGAAGAGGGGTAGGCATATAGATGAATTGAACAGAACAGAGAACCCAGATATAGACCCACACAAACTTGTTTAACAGATTTTTGACAAATAAGAAAGGCCAATCCGATGGAGGAAGGATACATTTTTCAATAAGCGGTCTTGGAGCAAGTAGATATCCATAGTTAAAAACTAAACTTTGGGGGGGTGCCTGGGAGGCTCAGTCAAGCATTCAACTCTTGATTTCCACTCAGGTCATGATCTCATGGTTTGTGAGATCGAGCCCCACTTGGGCTCTGCACTGACAGCACAGAGCCTGCTTGAGATTCTCTCTCTCTCTCTCTCTCTCTGCCTCTCTTCCCCTCAAAATAAATAAATAAGCTAAAAAACAAACAACTGAAAGCTAAACTTTGACACGAGTCTCACACCTGGCACAAAAATTAACCCAAACCTAAAAGTAAAGCTTAAAGCTATAAAAGTTCTAGGAAAAAAATGCAGAGAAAATCTTCAGGATCTAGGGCTAGGAAGAAAATTCTTAGACTTGATGCCAAAGGCACAATTCATACAAGGGAAAGTTGATAAATTGAACCTGAATGAAATAAAAATATTTTTGCTCTGTGAAAGACTATACTCAGATGATAAAGGCAAGCTATAGTCTGGGAGGACATGTTTCCAAACCCTATATCTGACAGAGGACTAGTACCCAGAATATATAAAGAACTCCCAACATTCAACAGTAAATAAATCAAACAATCCAATTAGAAAATGGGCAAAAAACATGAACAGCCATTTCACTGAAGAGGATTTACAGATGGCAAATAAGCACATGAAAAGATGCTCAATATCATTAACAACTAAGGAAATTGACATTTAAATCCCAATGAAACATTTCTACACACATATCAAAATGGCGACAGCAAATGGTGAGGATGAGGAAAAGCAGGACCACTCATATATTGCTAATAGCAATGCAAAATAGTACAGCTGCTCTAAAAAATAGTTTACATTTTCTTTTTCTCATTTATTTATTTATTTTGATAGAGAGAAAGTGCACAAGTGAGGAAGGAGCAGAGAGAGAGGGAGAGAGAGAGAATCCCAAGCGGGCTCCACACTGTCAATGCAGAGCCCCATGTGGGGTTCGAACTCACAAACTGCAAGAACATGACCCAAGCTGAAACCAAGGGTCAGATGCTCAATTGACTAAGCCACCCACGTGCCCCAAAGTTTGCACTTTCTTAAAAACCAAACATACAATTACCATACAACCTAACAATTGCACTTTGGGGCATTTATCCCAGAGTAGGGAGACTTATGTCCATATAAAAACCTGTACACAAATGTTTATAGCAAGTTACCCATAGCATAATACCCAAACTAGCAATAACCCAGATGTCCTTCTGTGGATAGTTAAACAAACCATGGTACATCCATACCATGGAATACTACTCAACGATAACCAGGAACAACCCATTAACACATGCAACTACATATATAAATCTCCAGAGAATTACACTGAGTTAAAAAAAAAAAAAAGCCAGTCCCAATAGAATTATGTACCTCATAACTATCTTCACGACATTCTTGAAATGGCAAAATTCTAGAAATGGAGAAAAGATTAGTGATGCCAGGAGTTAAGGATGGGGTGGGGGCAGTGGTGTGGGTGGCTATAGAAAGACAACAGAACCTTGTGATGATGGAAATGTTCTATATCTCGACTGCCTCTATGTCAGTATTCTCATTATAATGCAGTATAGCTTGCAAGATATTATCACTGAAGGAACAAACACAAGATCTCCCTGTATTTTATGCACATATATTCTTTTACTAGGAAAAAAAAAAGTTTTTTAAATATACTAAAATAATTTAATACTGTCAATTTGATTTCGGTTTTTTTCGGGGAGTGGGGCAATATTTTTTTAAGACTTTGGTTTTTTAGGGCAGTTTTAGGTTCGCAGCAAAACTGAAAGGGAAGTACGGAGATTTCCCTTACGGTAATATAATTATTCCCATTCACTCTTGGTGTGGTACAATCTGTGGTTTTGGACAAATGTGTATCTATCATGAGGGTATCGTACAGAATATTTTCACTGCCCTAAAAATCCTCTGTGCTACTCTGTATTCATTTTACAATTGCATGCAAATCAACAATTATTGCCAAATAAAAATATTTAATTAATATTTAGTGAATTTAATATTTAATTAAAAATAAGAGACAATGGGTGTCTTATACCCATTATTATACCAAATAAAAATATTTAATTAATATTTAGTGAATTTAATATTTAATTAAAAATAAGAGACAATGGGACACCTGGGTGGCTTAGTCAGATGAGCGTCCGACTCTTGGTTTCAGCTCAGATCATGATCTCACGGTTTAGCGCATTCAAGCCCCGCGTCGGGCTCTGCGTTGACACTGCAGAACCTGCTTGGGATTCTCTCTCTCCCTCTCTCTCTCTGCCCCTCCCCACCTCTCTGTCTTTCTCTCAAAATAAATAAATAAGCTTAAAAACAATTAAAAAATAAATAAAAAATAATAGCTCACATGCCGTCCAGCATTCGAGACCAGACCCGAAGTTTCCAGGATCAGGATGAGGTCTAAAGTCAAGGGGCAGAAGCTATCACTGATGCCACAGCAGCGTCCAGAGCCCTGAGCTTGTACTTCAGACACCACCGATGTCAAACCCTGGACGTTCTGGTTAATTGCAGCACTACTGTTTCTGGGCAGTGAAATATCCATTCTGACTGCAAAACAGACCTTGCACAGACCTGTTTCTTCGCATCCCCAGCTCCCAGGTCAAAGGTGGTGCAAATGTACAGACAGGTGGATCCGGCCACGTGCCTATCTGAACCGAAAGGGAGTTGAGAATGACACGTTTTGGCTTCCACAATGGCCGCCTTGCCACTAACCAAGCCTCACGAGAGGGGAGCTCCCCAGACAGAAAGAGGGGATTCAGATGCTGTGTGGCCTTGAACAATGGCCAATGGCCAGCATGCCTGCCCTTTCTCTCTCTTCCCCCCTCGTCACTCCCCACCCCTATCCCTCCTCCATGGCCCTCACCCAGATCAGTTCTCCCCGTGCTTCGGGACACAGGGTTAGAGGCCACTTCCTTCCCTGAGCAGTCATCCCACTAGGCTGAGTTTGGTTCATTTCGAGAACTGTTTCCATGTGTCAGCTTCACATCATGCCAACCCCATGAGGGTTGGGGACGGAAATCCCGTCAGACCCTGCACAGGACCCACGGTTCAATAGAGCTTAGGTCACGGGAAGGCAGAGAGCCCAAAACGGGGCTCGAACTCATGAACCTCGAGATCCTGACCTGAGTCCAAATCGTGAGTTGGATGCTTAACTGACTGAGCCACCCAGGTGCCTCCATGTTCAGTTTCTTTACATCCTCAATTCCCTGCTTGCTCTCAAGGAGCATTTCCCAAGGGGCCCTGAGGGTGGGAAGGACCGGAGGACCCCTGTGGGGGAGCCCAGGCTTCTCACCTGGGCTTTGAAACCCACAGCCCACTTCAAGTCCCTTTGACGGTCGTTTGAATAACAATGCCTTCTACTAAGCCCAGCTAATGGGAAAGTAATCTCTCTCTTCCAGAGCTATTGCTCTGTGAAGTGCTTACCAAATAGGGTTTTTAAATAGCAAGAGAGCCAAACTCAATTTGGGAATTAATGTGTTTAAACCCAGCTGGAAGCATTCCTCTTCATTCCCAAGGCAGAAACTGGAATTGGAACTCCCCAAGTAGCTCCAGCCCCCGTGGGCTGAGAAGCCGGAAGTCACCACGGTGTGTCTCAGCCGGATGACCTTGCCCTCAAAGGTCTTCCTTCCTGGGCCCAGGAGCTCTGCCCTTCAGCTCCCTCAAGTCCCCGGATGTGCTCAATCACCCCTGACCGACGGATCAAATCAAAGAGAAAACTGACTTGTGACACACGAGTTTATAGGGACATGGCCTTAGAAGTCATCGAGCAGAGAAAGACCACCTTCTGCCTCCCGATGGACCAGCGGCCACCATGACTGCTGGCACCGTGTGTTTATCTCCAAGACAGGTCCGGGCATCTGGGTTCATGTGCTTTCAACTAGAGCCTCCAGGGGCTGCCCCTGACCCCTTAGGCGTGCAGCCTGGGTCACACCATGGCAACATCTGTGCCTGTAATTCCAGCCAGCCAAGAAAGGGCTCCGGCCGGAGGGAGGCGGGGGTGTGGCTCGTAGCACCCAAATTCAGCCTCTTTGGCTTCTTGGCAGGACCCCGGGCTTCCCAGCCACTTTGGAGCTTCCTCAGCTGGAGCTCAGGCCAGCTCCACAGCAACTTCCTGTTACAGATGCGTGGGAGACACGGACCAAAAATCTACCACCGACCGCCAATAAATGCCTCAGCCACAGCAGTGGTCCCCAACCTGGCTCCTGTCCCTCCACCTCTGCAGCTTTTTTCTGTCCCTCCCAGAGCTTCAATCCTCTCTCCAGCCCACCCACCCCCACCTCGCCAGGCCAGAGCCAGACCCCAGCAAGCCCTGAGCAGCCCAGTGAGCCAAACCCCTGTCTCAGCTTCCAGGGAGAGCTTTGCACTGGGCCTGTTGGAATGAGAACAGCAGTGTTGATGTCCTCAGGGAGCGTAGAGATTTATCAGGCAGAAAAATGATTGAATTCTTTTGTGTGTGTCTTTTAAAACTGGACGAAATCACCTCCAAATTATGATGGCTTTCAGCAGCTGGAGGGAAGAGGAAATGGAACATGCACTTTTCTAAGTTCTGAGGTATTGATTGGGGACTAATGGAGGGAAATGGATAATTGGCTAATTGATCAGGCAGTTTATATTCTCAAACAATCCCCAGGTTACGGGTGCCCCCAGCTGGATGTGTCCTACTCTCTTATTAGATCTGTCAAGATGTAGAAGGCTGGAGACCTCAGTCTGTGTGCCAGGAAGTGTCGGGGTTCCCAAGACCACTGTCAGGTTTGATGGTTCTCTAGAAGGACTTAGAAAACTCAGAAGAGCTTTTAGCCTTTTGATTCCAGTTTATTACAGCGAAACAATACAGATTAAAAGCAGCAAAGGAGGGGCGCCTGGGTGGCTCAGTCGGTTAAGCGTCCGGCTTCGGCTCAGGTCATGATCTCACAGTCCGTGAGTTCGAGCCCCGCGTCGGGCTCTGTGCTGACAGCGCAGAGCCTGGAGCCTGCTTCAGATTCTGTGTCTCCCTCTCTCTCTGCCCCTCCCCTGCTCATGCTCTGCCTCTCTCTGTCTCAAAAATAAATAAAAACATTTAAGAAAAAAAAAAAAAAGCAGCAAAGGAAACTGAGACGTGGGGTCCAGGTGTCCAGTGTTTTTAACAGGGGTCATGTAGGCATAAAACGCCCACATGACTGACCTTGGCTATTTAGTCTCCAACCTTCCTGCCCTCGGAAGTCAAACTGACAGAGCGTGGCCCAGGCTCGGAAGCAAACAAAAACGAGCATTTACCATGAGTCCTGTTGCTGGCGTACCCTCTCCAGCATGGCCCCAGGCCCCAGGGGTGCAAAGACACTCTAATCAGGAAGGATATTTCAACGGCTTAGAGGTCACCTCTCTTGAGCTGGTCAAGGGCAAGTCCTGAAACCTGCGGTGTGTAGGGTTTGGACCACCTGGGCCTGTGTGTGGAGGGAGCTCCAACGGCTGCATCTACCGGAAGGCTGGGGCAGGGAAAAAGATTTCTGATTAATTAAACCCAATTTTTTTCATCCGTATTGTAGACCTTCTGTCAATTGTGTCTCCCTATACGGACCAGTCTCTCGGCCATACTGAATCATTTCTGCGCCGTTTGACAGCTCTCGGGACTCTATATCTTTTGTAACTGCAAACTTGATTTCCGAACAGTTTAGATTTAACAAAGAATTGCCAGGACAGTTCCCAAATACTCTTACACCCAGTTTCCCCTAGTATGAACGTTTTACTCTAGAACGGTACATGTGTTGCAATTAAGGAACCACTATTAACGTATTACTATTAACTGAATTTCGTACTTTATTCAGATTTCCTGAGATTTTGCCTACCATTCTTTTTCTGTCCCAGGATTGCATCCAGGATACTGCATTTCATTTGTTCATCATTTCATTTATTCATCCTTAGGCTCTGGGCTGTGACAGTTTCTCAGACTTTCCTTGTTTATGGTGGACCTTGAGAGTTTTCAAGAATACTGGTCAGTATTTTTCCAAATGTTCCTCAGTTGGGATTTGCCTGATATTTTTCTGGCAATTAGACCGGCACTATGGGTTTTGGGAAGGACCACAGAGATAATCTACATCTCTTCACATCAAGGGTACGTCCTGTCAACGTGATATCACTGTCATCAACATCACTGTTGATGCTAACCTTGATGGCTGGCTGAGACAAGGCTTGTCAAGTTTCTCTCCCGGAAAGTTGCTCTCTACCCCTCTTTCCATACTGTCCTCTTTGGAAGGAAGTCACTAAGCACTCTCCCTCCTGTGCTCTTTGGAAGGAAGTCACCAAGTGCACACCTAAGGAGTGGGCAGATATGTTCCACCTTCTTGAGGATGAGGCATCCTCAATGTAATTTCATACATTATTTGAAATTCTTCTGCACGGAAGATTCGACTCTTCTCCCCCATTTATTTTTATTCAACCATTTATCTCTATCAGTATGGACTCATAAATGTTTATTATATGTTTGGGTTGTATATATTTATATATATGTATATATGTATATATACATATATATTATATGTTATATATTATATGTTTGGTCTATATAATAGACCCATTGTTAGAGTTTTTGTGTCAGTTTGTAGCATTTCTTTACTTCCTGATAGAATAAGATGCTCCAGGCTCATCTTATATATTTCATGCCCCGATAGAATCACCCAATTTTCCAAGGGGCGATCATTTTTAACCATGCACCTGACATCCTGAAATGTCAGGATGTCATATAGCAAGATGCCTTAAGACCATGTGATCCAGGGTCACCTGGGTGGCTCAGTTGGTTGAGCGTCCTACTTTGGCTCAGGCCATGATCTCACGGTTCATGGGTTCAAGCCCCGCATCAGGCTCTGTGCTGACAGCACAGGGCCCGCTTCAGATCCTCTGTCCTCTCTCTCTCTCTGCCCCTCCCCTACTCATGCTCTGTCTCTCAAAAATAAATATTTAAAAGACCACGCGATCTCATGTTATAGATGAGACCCCCGCTCATCTATACAGATCTATAGACAAGACCCCCCCCCCCATCTATATAGATATAGACCACCTCCTCATGTTATAGATGGGGAAACTGAGGCTGGAAAGAGGTTAGGTAGACATCGGCCACAATTGTGTGTGACTGCCCAGTGAAGACTAGACCTCTGGTCTCCAGGTGGATTGGTTTTCACACCATACCACAGTATTGCCCCTCGTTCATTTTTATTTGCAGAAGTAAAACGAGAAAAGATGGGGTTGTGCCCCAAGATGGCTCCTGGAAATTGCTTTCTGGAAAACATTTTTATGCAAACTTGCTTTCATGTGATGTGTCCTTTCTCCAAAAAAGTCATGAACTGAAATAAAACTTCTGGTTAGTAAAGACATCTCATTAATGCTGCTGCTGCTGCCTGATGAAAGGCTTTCTTGGCTATATTCAAAGCTAGAGCCTCCTTATAGCCAATTTAATACTGTGCCTTCTATATAGCCATTTGGTTACATTTTCTTTTTATAAAGCCATTAAGTGTTTGATGATAATCGTTCCCATGGATACTGTAAATTTCATTTTCCTAGGGAAACACAAGTTCTAGCATTTAATACTATGTTTACTGCATAATCTATTTTTTAATGCTAAGGACCTCGGGGACAAAAAGTAGATAGGATTCTAGAAGGAAGCAATCCCGTGGTCAGGACAGCAGAGGACGACCCAAGGTACCAGCTTAGAGTCCAGGACGGGAGGAATATTAAGGGATTTGTGGTGCAGCCTGTTGCACAGGGGAATCTTCCAACCTGAACCACACCTGCTCCAGCAGGGAGCCAGCCAAGGATCCTCCTGGGTCGTTCAACAAAAATAAGACCCCAGGTAATATGGCCAATAGGATCGTGGCTGGTTTATTAAGAAGTCTCCACTCGTTGGGGGATGAACATGAAAGGTTTCATTTTCCCAAAAATTGTGCTCTGAAGATCCTCCTTATCTACTCCATTCCTGTAATGACGGTGTGATTCTGTAAGGTATTCGGGTTATTGAAAGAGCTTCATTTTGGTGTGTAAGACTTGGCCTGGTTCATTTTACCACCGTGATTTCACATTCTATTCAAAACCCTTAACGATCTGCTCTCTTCACCCCTCCTCACTGGCAACACAGCCTCTAGCAACTGTGTGTCTTCTCTTTTTCTCTCTCTCTCTCTCCCCCTCCCTCCTCCACTCCCTCTCCCTCTCTCTTTCTCTTTCCCTCTCTCTCCTTCCCTTCCCTGCTTGCACTGTCTCTCATTCCCTATCTCTCTCTGTCTTTCCCTCCTGCTTCCCTCCTCCCCTCTTCTTCTCTTTCTCTCTCCCTCCCTCTCTCTCTGTCACTGCCTGTCACCCAGGAGCCACCTCACAGCTTCTTACTCTATGGTCCCCTCCCCTCCCCCAGCAGCCCACACTTGGTGGTGGCGCTATGCTTCAGAGGATGATTACCAAGAAAACCTTCGGCAAAGTCCCTCCTACCCAACATAAGCTCTTGTCCTGTGGAGCGGTGAAAACACAGGTGCCCAGCTGCACCTTGTACTCAGCATTTCCTCCTCTGTCTCCAGCTCCTGTAGCCCTGGCCTTCCAGCAAACAGCTTTCAGCAAACAGACAAGACACCACAGTGGGGTCCAGGGTGGGGGAGTCAGGTTCCCCCAATCGGAAAAAATGGTCCCGAGATGCAGGCCCCACCCCCCACGGAACATACCCCCCTCTCCATCAGCCTTCTCTGACCTTGCCCAGGATAATGGAGTGAGTGACGCCGTTCTCAATGGCACGGTGTCACATCACTCTGTGCGGGAAGAGCTCTCCATCACTCTCTCCCCATTTTGGGCCTGGGGCCATCTTGATGGCTATTAAGGATGTGTGTGTGGACCAAGGCCAGCCCGGTGGTTCTCAAAATGTGTCCCCAGGACTTGGCAGCCCCAGCATCACCTGAGAATCTGATAGAAATGCTAATTTTCAGGCTCCACCTCCAGATCTCGGGAGTCAGAAACCCTGGGCATGGGGCCAGCGACCTGTGTTTTAACAAGCCGCCCGGGTGATTCTAACCAGCTGGGCTAAAGCATGAGCACCACGGCTTCCAGATGCCAAGTATCTTCCCTGGTTTTTTTCAGCCATGCCTCTGAGCCTATATTCAACTTCTTTAAATCTCAGTTTCTACGTAGTTGAAGTGACTTTTCTAAGTTCCTACCGCTACTTATCGGCAGTGTCTGTAAACACCATGGTGTCCAAATTGGTAGTTAGTGATCTCTAGCGACCTCTAGTGGAGCTATGGTCACAGTGCAAGGGCGCCTCAGCTCTGAACGCGTGAGAAGGAAAAGGTTTTTTTTTCTGCTCAACAATGCTTCTGACGCCAGATGTGCGGGTTTTCCTACACCGAGCAATTCTCCAATTCCTGGTGGACCAACTGGATGTCCTACGACTCAACGCAATTCTGACACTAACCGCCCAGAGTTAGCACAGAACCCTAAAGTTAGGGGCTCTGTCCCACAAGACTGCCCCCATGTGAGACACCCACCAGTCGGTCACAAGTCACAGCCACCCTGGGGATAACCCCGGGGCTTCCCACGACCCCCTCCTCAGGTTTGATAACTTGCTAGAACAGCTCACAGAACCCAGGGAAACATTTTCCTCATTATTACCAATTTATGACAAAAGATATTTTAAAGATGCAAATGAGCAGCCAGATGAAGAAATGCCCAGGGCGAGGTTCAGAGGGTCCCGGGTGCCGGAACTTCTGTCCCCACGGTGTTGGGATGCACCACCCTCCCGGCACGCACATGAGTGCTTGCTTAACAAATCCAGCACTCTCTGAAGCCCTCTGGGTACGGTTTTGATGGAGGCTTTATTAGGTAGGCATGACTGATTAAATCACTGCCCTTGGCAATCAAGTCAGTCTCCAGCCTCTCTCCCTGCGCCAGCGGTGGGGTGGGGGTGTGGCTAAAAGTACCAACTCTCTAATTACAAGTTTGGTTCCTCTGGCAATCAGCGCCCCCCCCATCTTTAGGTGCTTCCCCAAAGTCACCTCATTAAGATAAAAGATACGGTTGCAAGGGGCTTGTTATAAGTAACAAAAGATGCTCCCTTTAATTACTCCAGAGCTGTTTCAGGATCTCAGGAGCAAGACAGAAACCAAGCATTATAATGGAAAATGGCCCTATTGTTCTTATCACTCAGGAAATTACAAGGTTTTTAGGAGCCCTGGCCAACAGCCAGGGACAAAGACCAAAATGCGTGTTTCTTTTTATATGCAATATCGCAATATCACAACACGTTGTTGTTCATCAAGCTGAGAGTCAACAGAAGCCCCAGCAGCCTGCTCTAAAGGATTCAGTGGGGACCACCCAAACAACAGGCTGAGAGCGGTTCCCTGAGGACAAGCAGGGACTCTAATCTGGATAGGCTGGACACCAGATGTCCGCTATGCTATTTTCAAAGAGAAAAAGAAACCTGGGTGTGCTATGGAAATTAGTCATGGAACACCGAACTGTAACACTGAATTGGATTTAAATCCACATTATGGAAAAGCAAAGGAACGCCCAGAGTGGAAGTGACTTGTTCCGGGTAACCTGGCCAAGGTGCTTTGCTCATGAGGATCCTGGGGTTCCTGGGATTTCTAGAACCACTCCAACACGCCCTGAAGTCATTTTAAGAGAAAACAAAACAAGAACCCGTTTCTAAACTGTTTCCCTCTCTTGCACTGTTGGTGGGAATGCAAACTGGTGCAGCCGCTCTGGAAAACAGTGTGGAGGTTCCTCAAAAAATTAAAAATAGACCTACCCTATGACCCAGCAATAGCACTGCTAGGAATTCACCCAAGGGATACAGGAGTGCTGAGGCATAGGGGCACTTGTACCCCAATGTTTATAGCAGCACTTTCAACAGTAGCCAAATTATGGAAAGAGCCTAAATGTCCATCCACTGATGAATGGATAAATTGTGGTTTATATACACAACGGAGTACTACATGGCAATGAGAAAGAATGAAATCTAGCCTTTTGTAGCAACGTGGATGGAACTGGAGAGTGTGATGCTAAGTGAAATAAGCCATACAGAGAAAGACAGATACCGTATGGTTTCACTCTTATGTGGATCCTGAGAAACTTAACCGAAACCCGTGGGGGAGGGGAAGGGAAAAAAAAAAGAGGTTAGAGTGGGAGAGAGCCAAAGCATAAGAGACTCTTAAAAACTGAGAACAAGCTGAGGGTTGATGGGGGGTGGGAGGGAGGGGAGGTGGGTGCTGGGCATGGGGGAGGGCACCTTTCGGGATGAGCACTGGGTGTTGTATGGAAACCAATTTGACAATAAATTTCATGTATTGAAAAAATAAATAAATAAGTAAATAAATAAATAAATAAGTAAACAAACTGTTTCCCTGCGTGTGAACCATCCACGTGAACACAGCAGGTGCACAAATTTGGGGATCTACAATACAGCTTCCAGCAGAAAAGCCGCTTCTGACAACACGTGCTGCTGCGTTGAGAAGCTTGCGGGGGCCCTGCGTTCCCCCCGGGCCGCGAGTGCCTCCATTCGTCCTGTGGCTGCAGGAACACAATACCACGGATGGGGTGGCGGTGGGGGTGGGGCTTAAACAGCAGAAATGAGTTTGCTCGCAGTTCTGCAGGCTGGGAGTCCCAGATCAAGGTGCGGGCAGGGCTGGTTTCTCCTGAGGCCTGGCTCCTTGCCTTGCAGGTGGCTGCTTCCTCACGGTGTCCTCACATGGTCCTCTGTCTGTGCAGGTGCTCCCCTTGGTGTCCCTTCCTCTTCTTGTAAGGACACCACTCCCATCAGACCAGCCCCTCCTTATGACCTCATTGAACTGTAATGACCTCTTTAAAGTCTGCAGGGGCGCCTGGGTGGCTCAGTGCATTACGTGTCCGACTTCGGCTCGGGTCATGACCTCACTGTTCGTGGGTTCGACCCCCACATTGAACTCAGAGCCTGGAGCCTGCCTCGGATTCCATGTCTCCCTCTCTCTCTGCCCCTCCCCCGCTCATATTCTGCCTCTCAAAAATGAACACATGTTAAAAAAAAATTTTTTTAATAGACCAAAAAATAAAGTCTGTGTCTGCAAATACAGTTACATTGGGGGTTAAGACTTCAACCTATGAACTTGGACGGGGGGATGCATAACCTCAGTCCGTAACAGGGGCTGAAGCGGTAAAGGCAGAGCTCAAACTCCCTGGCCGATCCCCGCCCCACCCCGAAGGTCTGGCTCGGTGTCCCTTTATCCTGGTGTCTTCCTTACCTGGGCCTCCTTCCCCCACTCCGTGAGACCAGCCCCCACATCCTCTTCCTTCGTCACACTTAGCATAATTATAATCACATATTTGCACGTACGAGTGTTCGTCTATCGTCTGCCTCTTGCCTTAGATGACAAACCCCAGGGTCCCTGTCTGTGTTGTTCCCTGCTGCGTGTCCACCTGGCTACCCAATTCCTAAGCAGGATTAGGTGTGGTCAGCCGTCCACACTCATAGACAGACAGACATCAGCCGATAAGCCTTCTTGGTGTCGCCCTTGGGCCTTCTGCTTTTCCAATGGCTGCCCCCCCCAAGGCCTCTCTTGAATATAATTCAGGGTAATTGCTGTCTTTAACATTTTGGCCACGCCCAGCCTCAGCACCAGGCAGGACAATTATGACACGGAACAATACCTTTACTTTTCTAGCACAAGCATTCTTGCCATCCAATGTGGTCAGCGGACCAACAACATCAATACCACCTGGGACTTCGCTAGAAATGCAGGATCCCAGCCCCCACCCCAGGGCTACAGGATCAGAATCTGCATTTTTAACAACATCTGCAGGAGACTCTTCAGCAGATAACAGTTTGAGAAGCACTTAACCTAGAACAGCTTCACCAGAAAGTTCCCCAAATGCAATTTCTACTGAAGACAGCGGCAGGGGATGAGAGCATCATGGGATCCCACCACTACCTTGAGGGGTGACCTCGGACCCCAGATTTTCTGTCCCCGCCCCAACGTAATGGTATCATATAAGCAGAAATGACATGTTCAGGATCTCTCAAATTTCCCTGATCATTAAAGAACCCTGGAGAGCTTTTTCACCAAAAAGTAATAATAACTAGATATCACCCAAACCTCCCATTTTTGAGCTGAAATAAAAGTTTGACTCCTCATTAGATAAAACACATTTTGTGACTCAACGGGGAAAGAGTGTGGGTCATTGTTGTCATTACAGGGTCCAGGTGTAAACCCCAAGGAAACTCTAATGACAGAGAAGGAGCAGAGGGGCCCCCAAGGTCATCAGGGCTTGTGCCACATTGTGTCAGAGTCCGTCACCAAGTCTGGCACATCCATACTCGTCTTCCAAGATCACAAGCTTACGTGAGAACAAAACTGAGGTGGCTGCAAGGTGTTGAGCGTGAAGCAGTGATTTGGGGTTTTTTTCTCGGAAACCCCTTTCCATGTCTTTACCCCATTGAGGCAGTCAGAAAGCCCCTTGGAGGGAACTGGTGAACACCAGGAGCATCAGGGGCTGAGGCCAGCTTGAAGGAATGTTGGCGGATGTCCCCAGATAAGGTCTGAGGAAACAAGGTCCATGAGGCTGAAACCCGGCCGTTCCATTTGGCCAGGTTTCCTGGCGAGGGCTGGAGACATCCCCATGGGGGATGGGCTAACATGGCGGAGAAAGTCGCCCAGCAGGTGCAGAGGTCCTGCCTCCACTTCCCCGGTGAACTCGGGAAAGTTTCTGCCACACTCCCGGCCTCAGTTGCCTCATCTTTAAAACAGTACAAGGGTCAGAGAGTTATTAGAGAATTCAATTCATTCATTCATTCATTCATTCATTCATACATGAAGACAGTGCCAGCCATATAGATAAACATCCACTCGATGGTTATCATTATTATTATATCACTGAGAACTTTATTTGCTAGACTCTAAGCCCTGAAGGTCGCAGCTAATTTGTCTGGTCCTTGTCATCCCAGGGCCTGGTGTGGCACCATACTTGACAGGTGCTTGATGAATGAATGAATGAATGAATGAACGAATGAAGAACGTTCTCCTCAAACCAGGGACTTGGGCCCACGGGTTGCTCTGGTTGAGGTTGTCCCCATGGTTGATTGTCTTCTAAACGCAGGGAAGGGAAAGGGAGGGAATAAACAAAAGGAAGTGGAGACAGCCATTAAAAATAACATGTATGCGGGCGCCTGGGTGGCTCAGTCAGTTAAGCGCCCGATTCTTGGTTTTGGCTCAGGTCACCATCTCCCGGTTCGTGAGTTCGAACCCCACGTCCAGCTCTGTGCTGACAGCGCAGAGCCTGCTGGGGATTCTCTCTCTGTCTCCCCCCCTGCTCATGCTGTCTCTGTCTCTCTCCAAAATAAACTAAAAAAAATAAATCAGTAACATGTACCTTTTGAAGCAAGAGACTTCACAGAAAGGCTTAAAAATCCCAAGTCCAAAGAAGAGCTAAAGACAGAGAGAAAGGGCCAGAGGTGAACACAGAGGGAGGTACCTGTGGCTGACGTGGGCAGGGCCAGAACTCGGTGGACGGAGGAAAGGGAGAGAGGGCAGCTGAGGGGGCCCTGGACCCCGGCCGACCGCCTGGGCTGGAGGGTCACCCAGGCACACAGCTGGGTGGCCGGAGCTCCTCTCTTCCCTGGGGTGGTACCCCACACTGTGGCCAGTGTTGCTGAAGTCGGTCGTGAAGTCAGTGATGTGCTTAGCGCTAGGGGTCTCCTTACGAGGGTGTGGCCTTTCTGGAGTGCGTGTGACTCAACAGAAGAGGAAGAACCACCTGCTGGCCGCGGCCACAAAGGTGATGTCGCTCTGGTGCAGCAAGAGACTTCTCCCCAGCCTCCCCCCCTTGTGCCCTAGCCCCAAGAGTCTCTACATCCACCTGAGATGTACGTCTGGGGTGGGGAGGGACCGACTTATTCCCCCAGATCTGAGATGTTAAAAAAAGGCTTGGGTTGAGGGCCCGGAAGGCCTGGTATCCTCATGCTAGGTGAAATCGCACATCTGAGCAGTGGATGTCAGCGGACCCTCCCGGGGCCACCTCCTGTCCCCGTCCAGCTGCTTCGACCTCTCCAGCCTCCCAACGACCAGCCTCAGCAGCTCTGTGTGGAGTCGTGGCCTTCCGCCTCTGTCGGAACCCGGGGTGTTCAGAGGTGAGCCCCCCCCCCCAAAATGAAAAGAAGGTGTTCCCTGCACGAAAGCAGTGGGGGTGCGTCCCTGTCACTCCCTGAGACACTGACAGGAGGCTGGGGACCACCAGCAGGGCGAGGCAGCGTGGCTCCCTGGGGGGGGGGGCGGTTGGGGGCGGTGCTCATGCTTTGAAGGGGTCCATTCTGAGTCTCCACTCCTGATTTTCTTCGAAGTGCGCCCCCTTTCTTTCCCCCAGCCCCGAGGAGACCTCAAAGGCAGCGGAGCACAGACAGCCTGAGAATCAGGGCTCCGCCAGGGCCTCTGTTCATTTTTTTTTTTTTTTTAATTGTGGTAAGACACACATAAGACATACAGTTTGCCATTAGTGACGTTTAGTGCATTCGTGGTGTTGTGAAGCCACCACAAGAACTTCCAGAACATTCCCATTGCTCCAGAAGAAAACCCCATGCCCATTCAGCAATGACTCCCTCTTACCCACCCCACCCCCACAGCCTGGTCCTGACGACCAGCCATCATCTGGTTTCTGTCTCTGTGGATTGACTCATTCGGGATATTTCATGTACATGGAGTCCTACAATATGTGACATTTGTGGCTAGCGGTTTTCATGCAACCTAATGCTTTCCAGTTCATCCATGTTGTAGATCATTTCTTCACTCTTCTTGGCGGCCAGATATTCCATTGTGTGGATGCACCGTATTTAGTGTTTATCTGCTCATCGGTCAGTGCACATCTGGGTTGTTTCTACTTTTGTTTTTAAATGTTCATTTATTTTTGAGGGAGGGAGACAGACTGTGAGCAGGGGAGGTGCAGAGAGAGAGCGAGACACAGAATCCGAAACAGGATCCAGGCTCGGAGCCATCAGCACAGAGCCCGACGAGGGGCTCGAACTCACGAACCGCGAGATCATGGCCTGAGCCGAAGTCGGACGCCCAACCGACGGAGCCACCCAGGCGCCCCTGGGCTGTTTCTACTTTCTGGCTCCTGTGAATAGCGCTCCCGTGGGCATTCGTGCTTGGGCATTCATGCGTGGGCATTCGTGCGTGGGCCTTCGTGTACAGCATCTGTTTGGACATCTGTTTTTCAAGGTGGGACGTGTGGTAATTCTGTTTCAATTTCTGAGGGTTGTTTTTCAAGTATTGTTTCCTTCTGAAAACTAACTGCAGGGCCCTGCGACCCGGCAGCTGGGCGCCAGCCAGCACGTGCCAGCCCCGTGTCATATTCCCTCTCGAACCTCTCAGGCAAGTATGCTGGTCCTCAGGACACAGGTGGAGGGAAACGGGCACAGAGAAGTAGAGAAAACGCCCGGAGTCACACAGCCAGAGGTGGCAGACCCAAGACTCAGAGCCAGAGTCTTCCAACTTAGAAAGCTCGGTCCTGCTCCCCTGTCACCTGCCCTTCTTCTAAATGTCTCCATGACCTCCCGGAGGGACCTAGGGGAGGGTGGGGGAGAAGAGTGGTGGGCAGCTGTCGACGGCTGGGAAGACCACATGGGGGGGGGGGGGATGGTGAGTCAGCTGACACGGTTTCTCAGTGATGATCTCAATATATTTTTCAAAGCAACGGTGAGGCCATTTTCCGTGATAACAATGCAAGGAAACCAGACACAAATTATACGCGTTTAGTAAAACCCACACAGGTGATCATTGCTAGGTGTTCGATTCTCACCGGTGCACCCCTGAGAGGGAGTGAAGGGAGCAGGCCCCACAGCTGGTCTGTGCGGGGCCTCTGTGGGCCTGGCGGGGCTGGACGGGGGCATTTTGGAGGCGGGGGGGGGGGGCGGGCAATAGGCCGCTTCATGCACAGTCTCGGGGATGGAAATATATTTTCATATAAACTTTCCCAAAAAGGCGCCTGGGTGGCTCAGTCAGTTATGCATCGGACTCTCGATCTCGGCCCAGGTCATGATATCACAGTTCGTGAGATCGAGCCCTGCGTCAGGCTCTGTTCTAACAGTTCAGAGCTTGCTTGGGATTCTCTCTCTCTCTCTCTCTGCCCCTCCCTCTATCTCTTTCTTTCCCTCTCAAAAACAAAAGCAACTTTCCGACACATTTTCAAATGAATGTCTCCTGTCTTGTCAAAGCCACGGACAGGGGACCACAAGAGTGACGCACTCACCAGGCTGCACTGTGACACTTGAGAGTTCAAGTCACCAACTCCCACAGCCGGGCCTCCAACCTGTGGAATGTCTGGGCAGCTGGCATCTGGTGCCTCGTGAACGAAGCCCAAACAGATGCAGGGACTTCTCTGCAGGAAAGGATGTGATGGATGCGTTTGAACAAAACCATCTGACTTCGGGAGGAGAGAGTGCCTGGCACCCCAGGGACACAGGTGGGCAGGGAGATCCAAGGTTAACAGCAGGAGCGCTGAGGTGGCTGTTTCCGGGCCCTTCACGCCTGCATGAGGAAGTCTGTCCTTATAAATCGTAACAGCAGTGATCATAGTTAACATGCCTTGAACACGTACCCCGTGTCGAGGACTGTGTTGAGAGCGTCACGCGAATTCCTAACTTAATCCAAACAGCAAACCCATGTGGTATATAGTATTATTTCCCCCAAGTGGCAGGTGAGGAAACTGAGGCATAAAAAGGGTCACAAAGCTAGTCAGCGGTGGAGCAGGTGCCCAGAGTCCCGTTCTAGGGGAGCCACAGCCCTGAACCCTCGCCAGGAGGGGCCCCCGGTCATCATCTTCGTCCCTGGAAAATTCCGCCTGGAAGGAACGTGGCTGGTCTCCGAGAAAGCTCCAAAAATGAAAGGCCGACGAGAGCGGGGGACACTCTGGCCTTGAGCTGCCCTGGGGCACGAAACCAGGACAGGAGCCACACCACTGGGGGATGGGCCTCCCGTTACCTGCCAGCCCACAGGCAGAAATGGTTGCTGATGACAAAGGGACATTTGCAGGCCCACGTGAGGCTGACAGGGACAACTCAGTCTTCTGCCTCCTGGCGGTGGTTCTGAAACAGCTCGATAGGGTCAGCCAAGCCAGGGAGAGGCCGCCTCTGCCTGAACCTCACCCCTGCCCTGCTCTGGCCCCAGTCCAGCGTCTGTCCCCTGACTCACAGGATGCATTGGCCTGACTTCATCCAACGCTCTCAGAGGACCTTGTCATGGGGCGAGTCTCTTTTCTGAAGACCCCACGTGTGGGGTGCCCTGTGGGGCCCTGGTCTTTCCCAGCAGCCCCAGCCCCTGCTATGGCCACCGTCCCCTCATCCCTCAGGACGCAGAGCCGCCCGTGGGGAGGTCTGATTGAAGGCCTTCCTGCTGGACAGGCACCCCCACCCTGAAAGCTCGGCTGAAGCAGGGAGCCTGGCCGTCCTGGCATCCTGACCTCATGGTATGGAGCCACAGCCATGGCTTCCGCAGTCCTAAGACAAAATATGAGACTGTTCCTCCTCCCCATTGGCCCCCACACTTGAAGAGGCTTGTTGTGAGGCCATCTAGCATGGGCTCCAGTCCCTGTCACTGACTAGCAGACGAGTTATTCAGGCACCTTCTCTGCACCTCAGTTTACCCAGCTTCCTGACTCCACCATTGACTGGTGTAAACCTCAGGACCCTTGATCCCTCACCGGGGCGAACACCCAACTTCATAGGACTGGGAAAATAACAGTTCACTCTGCAAGACTGTTCACCCAATTAGAAGTGCAAAATAACACCTGAGACACCCCAGTCCGGTCGCGACGTACAGCTGGAGCGAGACGTTGGTGATCACAAGAGATCCACTTTCATGGTTTAAATCCGACGTGGTGGTAAATAGCCTGAAGCCAGATCGAAGCTCCCTGTTGTCAAATCCAAGGCCCGCTTCTCCTGTGGCTCCCGCCCGCACCCCATCTCTGCCCTACAGGTGCCAGTGACCCCTCTGTCTTGATCGCCATCCACCTTCCCTCCCCCTGCTCCCGAGGTGTGAGCGCCGCCCCCTTCCCAAAGACCTGTTCTGGATTCTCTTCTCGTCTCCCAAACTGTGATGTTCCTCTCCTGGCTGGGCTACTCCTTCCTGGGTCTCTAAAGACACCTACAGGCCGAAGACTGTCCGAACGACATCATTTCCCAAAACCGCCCTACGGCCCATGGGAGTATATAACCACGATCTCACAATGAAGCTGTTCAAACCCAAAAGGATGACCGTTTCTGCTTCCCATTCTGAATTTCTAACTTCAGCCCGCGGCACATCCTCCTGCCGGATAGGGAGGATAGTCAGACCTATCCCTGCAATGACTCAGTGTCCTGTTCTTCACCGAGACCTTCTTTCTTCTTTGTGTCTCTCCTGCGCTGCTCTGTCCTCTTCTTTTCTTTCTTAATTTTCTTTTTTCTTTTTTTAAATTTACCTCCAGATTAGTTAGCGCATCGTGCAACAGTGATTTCAGGAGTAGATTCCTCAGTGCCCCTGACCTATTTAGCCCATCCCCCCTCCCGCAACCCTGAGTTTGTTCTCCATGTTTATGGGTCTCTTTCGTTTTTGTCCCCCTCCCTGCTTTGGTATTATTTTTGTTTCCCTTCCCTTATGTTCGTCGTTTTGTCTCTTAAAGTCCTCATAGGAGTGAAGTCATATGATTTTTGGCTTTCTCTGACTGACTAATTTCACTTAGCATAACACCCTCCAGTTCCGTCCACGTAGTTGCAAATGGCAAGATTTCCTTCTTTTTGATCGCCGAGTAATACTCCATTGTGTTATGTGATATACCGCATCTTCTTTATCCATTCATCCATCAATGGACATTTGGGCTCTTTGTATACTTTGGCTATTGTCGATAGTGCTGCTATAAACATGGGGGTGCCTGTGTCCCTTCGAAACAGCACACCTGAATCCCGTGGATAAATGCCTAGTAGTGCAATTGCTGGGTCCTAGGACAGTTCTATTTTTAGTTTTTTGAGGAACCTCCATACTGTTCTCCAGCATGGCTGCACCAGCTCGCATTCACATGCTCTGTCCTCCTCTGTTATCCATTCCTGCACAACAATCAATTCCGAATTTAGGGATATCAAACAAGAGGCATTGTATTAGGCTTCCAGACTTTGTGGGTCAGGAATTCAGGCAGGACACGGTGGGACTGGCTCATCTCTGCTCCCGGGTCTTCAGCTGGAAGACTTCAAGACTGGGGGTAACCCAGTGGAGGACTGGAATCTTCTGAGGAATTGGTCACTCACAGGTCTGGCATTTCATGCTGGTGGCGGGGCCATCAGGCAGAACAACTATATATGACTTCTTCCTGTTTCTTGGGCTTCCTCGCAGAGGGGTGGCTGGTTGCTAGGTGCAGGCATCCCAAGAGAGCCAGACAGAAATGATATCACCTTTTTTGACCTCCCCTTAGAAGTCATATAGTGTCACGTCTGCCACAGTCAGAAGAGTACTCAAATTCAAGGGGAGGGACCATAGACCTCAAAGCTTGCTGGAGGAATGTCAAAATCGGGCTCTACGAGCAGCACGTGGGATGGGAACACTGGGGCAGCCATTTTGGGGAAACACCGTCTGCCATGACTCCTAACCAGAATTCTAGTTTGCATCTCTGAAGCCAGGATCAGAGGGATCAAATATGCTCCCCAAATATCTACTGGCCAATGGTGACCTTCTCTCAGAAATCAGTAGTTTGGCTCTCCACCGGCAGTAAGAAAAATTCAAGACCCTGGCTAATTTGGCCCCAGCCTGTTTGACAGGCTCATCTCCGAGTACTTCTGTGTTGTATTCGCATCAGATGACTCAGGGTCCTTGAGCTTGTCTTGAATGCTAAATACTTCCTTTACCCTGGGCTGATTCCCCACTGGGACTGTTGTTTTGAAATCAGTATTGGTCTGAAGGCACAGTTTACCAAGTGGCTTATCTTAACTCAGGAAGACGAAAAGGAAAAAGAACAACTTCCCATGGAGGGACAATTACCCGCCCAGGAGAGGCAGACAGCTGGCTGTGACGCTCCCTGTTCCTGTGCTTGTCACCTTTACCCCCCAGATGGGTCCTAGTCACTGCCCCCAATGCTGCCTGCTCTGTAGGATCCCCTTCTCCTGCGATCTTTAAACATCTTTCCTCCGCAGGGGTCTGCCTTCCTGGAGGTAGGGAGACCCTGATTCCAACCGTAACCCCCCCCACCCCCCCCACCCCCGCCCCAGGGCCTGAAGACTTGTCTCACTGCCCTGTCTCAGGGCTGTTAATGGCTGAGTCAGAAACTGGGCCTGGTAATGGAGCACCAGAGGCCAAGCAGAATTGTCCTGCGCGCAAACACCATGACCGCAAAGATGACTTCAATTAAAGAGGAGTTAATTAAGCTTTGATTGTTGAAATCTCTACTGAATCGCCAAATCAGAGGGTAAAGTGAACTCTATTCACTCAGCAGCGTTGGGTGAAGGATCAGGTGACAGAGGCCAGGCCCGGCAGATAATATTCCCCCCAGAGAGGATTTTTTTTTTCCCCTTTGAACACTGGGTGCAGGAAGTTAGCCAGTCGTAACATTCAGCTCATAGTATTCAATCTTTCTGAATTCTGTGGCACATGCGGGCCCCCTCTCCATCTACCTGCACCCACCTGCCAGCACCCAGACCAGAAATGCCCACTCTGGGGGTATGTGCGTTTGTGTCTGTGGAGTGCCGTTTTGTGTCCGTACATCGTGAGATGCCACGTAGCTCATTCTGTTTCTTGTTATGTTTCACTCAACTCTGCTTTCGTTGAGATGAGGTTTAATCCGTCTATAGGGAAGTCAGTCCCCCCAGCGCCTACTGCCACTAACAACGGTATTACGAGGGGCGCCCGGGTGGCTCAGTCGGTTGAGCCTCGGACTTCAGCTCAGGTCATGAGCTCGGGGTTCGTGGGTTCGAGCCCTGCATTGGGCTCTATGCGGACAGTTCAGAGCCTGGAACCTGCTTCACGTTCTGTGTCTCCCTCTCTCTCTGCCCCTCCCCTGCTTGGGCTCTGTCTCTCAAAAATAGAGGAAAAAAAAACAACACATTTTTTTAAAATGGTGTTATGTTTCCTTTCCAGTCCCGTGTGAGAATTCCGACAGGATCCCCAGTTAAGGAGTCTGCGCTTTCTTAATTTCATCAGACCCACCAGGTTGCTCCCTGAGGGGCTATACCAGGACACCCCTGTCCCCCGCCATCTGGCTGCAGGGCATACACAGCACTTCTGTTCTCTCCGTGGAAGGTGGAGACATCCTCACCGGCACATGCCTCGTCTACAGCTCTGAGTTTGCCGCATCAGATTTGGGGTGAGTAGTGTCTCGTGTTCACACCGTACTTCGAATTTCTCTGATTACCGGCAATGTTGAGCATCTCTTCGCATTCATTTGAACTATTTGGATTTCTCCCTCAATGAATTCTTATCCTTCCCCAACTTCTCAGAGGGATTGGGGGACGGTGGTGGTGGTGCTTAGTTACTTTATACGAATTTCTTATCCAGGAGAGTTAATCCCTTGTTTACATCAGATGACACATCTTTTCCCAATGTGTCACCCTTCCGTTAACTCTGTCCATGGGCCCTTCGTTAAACAGAAGTTCTGAATTTTGATTCAGACCCAGAGTCTTGTATTAGTTAGGGTAGAGTGGGCTGTGTAACAAATAGACTCAGACATGTAATGAATGACTTCACACACGGGAGTTTCTTCCTCTCTCACATGACAGTGCATATGTCTGCAACAAGAGAGATAGTTGGGGGTTTCTGCTCCAAAAGTTCATTCGGGGTCACAGGCTGATGGTGGCTCTGCTACCTTCATCCCAACGACATTCCAGTTGTCACACGGGGACGGCGGGCCCTGCGGTGAGCAACATGCCCAAAGCGAGGTGGGAGACAGCAAGGACACGGCAAAAAGCTCTACCCCGCTATTCAGCCATAAAACGGAAGGAGATCTTGACGTTTTCGATAACATGGATGGATTTGGACGCTGTGAGGCTAAGTGAAATGAGTCAGACGAGGAAAGACAAATGCCGTACGATTTCACTTACATAACATCGATATAACAAAACACATGAATAAACAACTAAAAAGCAGAAACAGACCCGTAAGTACAGACAACAAACAGGTGGCTGCCACGGAGAAGGGAGATAAAGGGAATAAGCAATATGGGTGAAGGAGAGTGTGAGACACAGGCTTCCAGCTCTGGAATGAATAAGTCACAGACATGAAAGGTACCGCTGAGGGACCCTCATCAATGGTATTATTGTCACAGTGCCGTATGGTGACGGGTGGTAGCCACGTTTGTGGGGGAGCATAGCCCAGGCGATTGACCTGTCCAATCACCACATCATACACTTGAAACTAACATGTCAACTATACTTCAAGCAAAATAAAAACAAACATTAAGATTAAGAAAAAAGTTCGGCCCCAAACTAACCTCTGTGGCTGCTTCCCGTCCCCCTCCCCATAGACCCCAACCACCTTTTGACTCCTAAGGTGTTTCTTGTCATTTTGATATTAGATCCCAGGATCTGTAAGTTCCCTTCTTCCTTGTGTAACTTCCCAAGGGTCAGGGGAAGACAGCTGTGTTCATTCACCATCTTGTTAGGACCCCCCCAAAATGCATCTGGATCCAAAGGGAAATTTCTCCAGAGAAGGGTTCCCGTCTGAACATCTGCCCTTCTGGGAGTCTCCTTCCGGATTAGCCTAAATTCCTCTCCTTTCCCAACCTCACCACCAACTTATCTCGAGGGTCCCCATCTTGAGGTCACCGAATCTGTGAAAAGAGAGAAGAGTGGAGCAGTTTTTCTATAGCAAAATGTATAATGCATTTGAGCCAGTAACTTCACCACACACATTCATTCATTGTACACCGGCCTCTGCTGCTCCGGGAAAGCTGCAGAGAGGAATTTCAGTTCATGGATCAGTACATTTCGCCTCCTCCCGCCTGTGCGAGTGTTTCCGAAGGGCGGGTGCAGATCGCCCCCTGGTGGCAGGAGACAAGCGCTTCTCCCCAAGTTCTTTCCAATCCCCCCCAGGATGTTTTTGGTGCCTCTTTTCCTTCCCTGGGGACCCGTTGCGTCCTTCCAGCACCGGTGTTGTCTCTGTAATAGCACAGAGTCGGCATTCCCTCTCTGGAACCCAGCAGTCTGGCTCCCGCCCACCCCGCTGAAAGTGCTCACACAGAAGTAGCCAGGGGACACCGCGTGGGAAGGCCCATGACCGTTTCAGCCTCCCCCGTTGAACGCTGCTGCCTCTCCATTTGCCCCTTCTCAGCAGTCATGCTTGAAATGTCCCCTCTTTCCCTTGCAGGACCCACAGCCCCCTGGCTCTCCTCCTGCTACATTCACTTGCCAATGGGGTCTTTGCAGATGTAATTAAGATGTAAATCAAGACGAGGGGCGCCTGGGTGGCTCAGTCAATTAAGTGTCCGGACTCTTGATGTGATTCAGGTTCAGGTCATGATCTCACGGTTCGTGAGTTCAAGCCCCCCATCAGGTTCTGCGCTGACAGAGCAGAGCCTTGCTTGGGATTCTCTCTCTCCCTCTCTCTCTGCCCCTCCCCGACTCAGGCTCTCTCTCTCTCTCTCTCTCAAAATAAAATAAACTTTAAAAAAATGTAAATCAAGATGAGGTCATACTGGACTAGTACCACCCCTTATTCCAACACAATTGGGGTCCTGAATAGAGAGGATAAGAGCACACGGGGACACCATGTGCTGGAGACGGGGACTGCAGTGATGTACTTACATCACGGCCACAGCCAGAAGCTAGGAAGAGGCGAGGAAGGGGTCTCCTAGAGCCGCAGAGAGAGCACAGCCCTGTGGATACTTGGGCTTCCAGCCTCCAGAAGGGGAAAAAAATACATCGCTGTCGCGTGAAGCCACCCAGTTTGCAGTACTCGGTTCCAGCCGGCCAGGAAACGAATCGCCTCTCCATTTCGCAACATCCCTGCTTTGGCTCCCGTGTGCACCGTGACATTAGCCTTCTAACTGGCCGCCGGCCTCCAGGCTCGTCCCGGCATCTTCTGCACCCGCAGCAGAACGATCCGTCTGAAATGCAGACGCGGCCTGGTCGCCTGCCCCAGCCTGGTCCCAGCTGCTTTGTGCTTTCACAAGCCCGGGACACCTCCAGGTGGCGGAAGATGGGTGTTCAGCCTGCAGGGCCCTCCACCCCTCCTTCCAGCAATCAAGTTCATCCCCTGGGAGCCTGCCCCAGGGTCCCGGCTCCTGTGGCGCACGCCCCACCCCCCGCACTCACCATTTATCCTGACCCCTGCAGGGACCCCTCAGTCCCCGAGCTCCGAATCCCCAGGGCCTGCCAGAAAACTGGGCTTGAGCAGGTACTCGGTAAAGCTTTGCGAACCGGACCTCAAAATTTGAAAAGTACAAGGCCCAAGCCTCAGTCTTCTTGGTGAGGCAACCAGAGACACTACCATTGGACCTGGAACGGCCTCGAAGCCACCCTCTGCCAACAGCTACGAGCTCCTAGGACGGCCTGGGGCTGACCCGGCACCCCGTTCGTGCGCTTCCTGTTCCCTCCCCTCTGAGAAACGGAAGCCCAGATGGACCCCCAGCTTGTGCAGGGTGTGTCCAGACCTTTCCAAGGCCCCGGGCGCCCATCACCTAACGTACGTAACACATTCAAAGTCTCCCACATCCAACACCGACGATCAGATTTACTGCAAGTGTGGGACAGCCCACATTTTTCCTCAATATCACCATGCCTATCCAAGAAATCTTGCAAAGCAAGATGAAGAAAGCTTACAAATCGGCCTCCAACCATAAGGACACGTTTACAGATAGAAGAGTGAACAATCAATGAAGCGTTGCTTTTATGAATACTTTCATTAGACATTCTGTTGCACTTCTGTCCTGCGGTTGTCCTTTCGTTGCATTTCTGCAGGGCTTTCGACGGCTCCAGGCTTGGGCTCTGGGTCCATCGGGCTCCAGGGGCTGATTGGGAGGCTCCTGCCCTCAGTGAGGGACCAGGGAGGTGGGAAGTCGATGCAGCGCGCCGTGGGCTCCAGGCGCACAGGCAAGGGGCCAAGCCTCCTCCCTGGGCAGCGGGCCTGCCAGTGGCATCAGGATAGAGCAGCTCAGTCGGTGAAACACCAACACCTTTCCCTGGCCCTGGGTCAGCTGGTTCATGGGCTCCCACTAGCCCACCGGTGAGTCCTCCGAGCCCTGCCATGGAAGGGGACAGCCAGAGCTAAAGGCCATGAGCGCTCTCTCTGCCCTCTCCTTCAGGAAGGGGCCACGTGGCCAGAGAGGTCCTGGCACTGTGCACAGATCTGTCGCTGGAGCCCAGAGATCCCAGCATCAAGGTGAAGCCCAGTCCAGCCCTAGAGAGAGAGGCTCCTGATGGCTGGGGGAGGGAAGGGCGGTGGCCACAGGCTTGAGCCTCAGCAGACCTAGTCGGGGTCCTGGCTGGTCCTTGATGAGCATTTGGCCTCGGGCAAGTTTCTGAGCATCAGTTGTACTCAGTCTACAAAATGGGAATAATGGAGTTGGTAGAAGGCAATTAACAACTTGCTAGTTGGGGAGGGGAGCTCATTAAAACCAATCTCCGGGCTCAGCAGTTCTATAGAAAGTCAAATTACCGCATGGTCAGCAGTTCCAAACTCTTAGTGTCGTGCCCCAAAGAGTGGAAAATAGAGACTCAAGCAAAGCCTTGTACATGCGAGTGTTCACAGCCGCACTATTCACAAGAGCTCCGGGGGTGGAAACAACCCAGATGTCCCTCGCCGGAGGAACGGATCAACAGAAGGCAAGCACGTCCCCCCAACCGGGCAGATATTGTGTGATTACAGCTACGATACCCAGAATAGGCAAATCCACAGGGAAAACGTAGATCACGGCCGTGGGGAGGCTGTTGGGGAGACGGGAGGGCGCACAGGGTTTCTTCGCAGATGACAATATTCTGGAGTGGAAGGCACACGTTGAGAGGGTGAATTTACAGTGTGTGAAGCCCATCTCAATAAAAAAAAAAATAGAGGAATGTGATTCTACTACTTCTAATCAGAAAAATAATAAAATTGAATTAAATAGTGAAAAAAAAAAAAGACACCCGGACACTGGGCCCCCTGTTCCAGGGACACATACCCGCTTCTCCACACGGTCTCCCTGGGGTGCCCCCCTCCCCAGCCAGGCCTTGAGGGAAGAAGGGGGACCCTCCAGCTCCCCGCAGGGGATCCTTGCACCTCAACAACTCTCTCCAAAGACAGCGTCCCCATCGTCCCCAGCCGCTCTGTCAGCCTCTCTTCGATGCGTGTCACTGGAAGGCCGTCCGCCCGCTCCTGACGGGTTTCCTGGCCACCTCTCACACACCGAGTTCTCAGTTCCCGGGTTTGCTGCAACAACGCCCCGCAGCCCGGCTGATTTAAACAGGATTTTCGCACAATTCCGGAGGCTACAAGGCCAAGATCAAGGTTGGGGGCGGAGCCAGCCTGTCTTTGGCTTGTGGACGGCCGCCTTCTTTCTCGGTCTTCACATCGTCTTCCCTCTGTGCGTCTGTGTCCTCGTTTCCTCTTTTTTTTTTTTTTTTTTTTTTAAGGTTTATTTTTTTATTTTGACAGAGAGAGAGAGAAACGTAAGGGCTCCGGGGCTGTGACCTCAATGGCGAAGGGAGCGGAGGCTTTGGGGAATCTCCTACAGGGAACACCATCTGTGGTTGAAGGAGCACGTCGGCCAGAGGCTCTCAGGGCCGGGTGAGGTCAGGCGGCGCAAAGCGGGCAGGCGGGGCGCGTGGCACCATCCAGCCTCTCAAGATGTCAGAGCCGGGTCTGGTGTGGATTCTTGAGACCAGGGGCCAAGCCTTGTCTGGGCCCCACAGACGTGGATGAAGAAGACAGTGGAGGAAGGAGAGGCTGACGGGCACCTGTTCCTGCCAACTTGAACAGACAGGGATGCAGGACGGAAGCGCCCCTGTCTCCGCCCCCCGACACTTCATCTGAGTGCAAACTCATGCAGCAACTTGGTTTTTATGTGGGCACGAGTAGGAACATTAACCAGTGGCATTTTCAGTTTCTTTTCTTCTTTTTGAGAGAGACAGAGAATGGGGAAAGGGCAGAGAGAGAGAGGGGGACAGAGGATCTGAAACAGGCTTTGCACCGAGCGCGCCCAGTGCGGGGCTCAAACTCACAAACCGTGGGATCATGACCTGGGCCGAAGGGAGATGTGTAACCCCCTGGGCCACCCAGGGGCCCTTTAACCAGTGGCGTTTTAAGGTGTGCTTCCGAAGGACCCTACTTTAAGGACGATGTGTATGCCAAACTTAGAGAAAGCTGATGCATTAGAACAGCAACTCTTTGCGTTAAGGAAGGAAAGAAGGAGGGAGGTGGGGGACAGGCCTGGAGTAAACAGGGAATTTATATCAGGTCAGCCTGATTCCTGGCAAGACAGCCCCAGATACACCATCACCTTCGGATCTGTGCTACTTCGAGAGGGGTGCAGTGCAAGCAGAGGCTGCGTTTTTTTTCCAGTTGCTTGCAGAGACCATGTCCTCATCCAAACAGGCCTTGGTGGGAGCGCTGGTGGGCACGACTAAAAAAAAAAAAAAAAAAAAAAAAAAAAAAAAAAAAAAGATCTATGTTCTGATGGCGCCCTCTGGTGTCCGGGACGCGCAATAACAGGCAGCCTGGACTGTTCACCGGACACCGACTGGGTCTCTGGGCAAGAATGACCCCTGGTGGCGCCCCGGCCACGCCAGTCCTTCCACGCTCAGGCCCACCGCGTTCCCCAGAGCTCCCTCGGCTCCCAACTGCCGTGAGATGGCCTAGGGCTCTGGTTTTCTGTCTGAGTTCCAATTAGGGCATTTTGCCCCGGGGCACCTCACTAGTTAACCACCAGGAGAAGGACGTTTTTATCTCTGAACTCACAACCCCAGCATGAGAAATCCGGTAATGGGAAATGATCTCTCTCTATAAAGAGAGAAGGGGCGGGGGGGGGGGGGGGGGGAAGCTGGGGCTCAGAAGGCAGGTGGTAAAGGGTAGAGCTGGAATTTGAGCCTAATCCCAGATTTCTCCCACATTCCTCAACTGCCATTTGCACACTTTGGTTACTTTGTTAGGTGAGTTTTATCTCAATAAAAAATGTCTCATTCAAAGAAAGAAAGGAGGGGCGCCTGACTCTTGTCAGTCAGTTAAGTGTCTGCCTCTTGATCTCGGCTCACGTCATGGTCTCATGGTTGGTGAGTTCAAGCCCCGCGTCAGGCTCTCGGCTGTCAGCGCGGAGCCCGCTTCAGACCCGCTGTCTGTCTGCCCCTCCCCTGCTCACGCTCTCTCTCCCTCTCTCAAACATAAACGTTTTTAAAAATTTTTTAAAAAAGAAAAGAGATAAAAGAGGGGTGCCTGGGTGGCCCAGTCGGCTAAGCCTCCAGCTCTGGATTTCAGCTCAGGTCGTGATCTCTTGGTTCATGGGGTCGAGCCCCATGTCTGGCATTGCAGAGCCTGCTAGGAATTCTCTTTCTCTGCCCCTCCCACACGTCCTCTTCACTTTCTTCACTTGCTCAGAAGTTTCAAGATTATTTTCAAGATTATTAATTTGACAAATTTTTCTACATGCGAGGCACTATTGTAGGTGTTGAAGACGAAGCAATGGGGGAGGGGGGGAAGGGGGGACAAAAAGCTCTGTGCTTGTAGAAGTTACATTTAAAGTATTTTCTTATTTTTTTTTAACGCTTATTCACTTTTGAGAGACGGAGACAGAGAGTGAGTGGGGGAGGGGCAGAGAGAGAGGAAGACACAGAATCCAAAGCAGGCTCCAGGCTCTGGGCTGTCAGCCCAGAGCCCGACGCGGGGCTCGAACCCACAAACTGTGAAATTATGACCTGAGCTGAAGTTTGACACCCAAGCAACTGAGCCACCCAGACACCCCATAGAGGTTATATTTAGAGAGGGAAGTTCGACAAGACATTGTCGGACAAAGCATGTTGTATATTAAGTACTGACACGTACTAAGGAGAGACTCAGCAGAGAAGGGAAGGGAGTAAGTATGTGATGGAGATGGGGAGCAGGCTAATGAAGTTTCCATGAAGGAGAAGACACTTTTATTAAATATCTGAAGAAGAAGGCAGAGAGAGCTATGAAAATATCGAGGGAAAGTAATCTAGGCAAAGGCAACAGCAAGTGCAAAGGCCCTGAGGCAGGAACATGCCTGGAAGCCACCGTGGCTCTGGAAGGTTTTGAGCAAATGAATGATATGACCTCAATCTTTTTATTCATGTGCATAAAACACACATAACCATAAAACAAGGAACCCACTCTGCCCTCATTCCAAGTGTGACTCCTTCTTGAATATGCCTTCTGTAGTTCATTTTCCAGTGTCTGAGAATTTATAGCTCCTATCTGTGCAAAGGAAGGGAAAAATATATTAGATAATTATTGCTAAGTGCCACTGATGTCCTAGGAAAAGACAGCAAAAAGCTGTGGGTGATTAATAGATAATTAAAAGCCATATGTGAAAGCCACAGGGCCTCCTTCGTAGCTTACAAATAGGTTCCCATGTCCCACAGCAGGAGGCCCAGGGAAAAGCTAAGGACCAGGTTCAGGACTTGATGTCAGGGCTGAGTGCCAAAGGAAGTTAACACCCCCAGTCTGTTATGTCAAGGTCAGTATCCTGAAGGCAAAAACGGGACCCTGACACATAGGTGACCTAAATATTTAGAACATCTGATTTTGCTAACCCTGTGAGCCTGCAGAAGTGTCCATCCCTCAAGGAAAGTCACTCCCTTCTGGTTTGATGTTGTAAGGTCTGAGACCTTACAGGACAACATGGGCCCCCCTCGGGACCTGCCCCCTTGCCAAGACCCCTCTTGTCAACTAGGCCAGTAGCCGGTTGCAGCATAGCTCTGTTGGGGACACGCTGGCTCTAATAATGCAAGAAAAGGAAGATCTCCCAAGGATGTTGCAAGATCTAGCCAGCACATATGGGCAGGAGGCATGGGCTCCTGGGACTGGAGACCAGGGCCACTTGGTCGTGGGAGCCAGAATGTAAGGTCGCACAGGGGAGAGCTTATTGAATTGGAAGCACTCTTCCAAGAGATAGGGTTTAACGCCCTGGCAAGGGCCCCAGGAGATGATGACCCCAAAGCTAAGTAAATCCGGAATTGCTGCTGCAGATGGTAAAGGAAGGGATTGAAAGAGTCGCCAACGGTGAACTCAAGCGGATGTACTACGTACAGCCAGAAGAGCCACCAAATGATTACATTCCACGAGAATCCACGTCATCCGGAAGACACAGACTCGCCCAAGGTCAGGAGGAAAGCCCTGGTAGGATGGAACCATTATCACTATGAAGTTCGGTGACGGGTCTCCTACAAAGGTGACGTCAGGGCTGACAGAAAAGGCCATTACAGAGCTAGGCTCACTGACAGCAATGGGGATGATGGAACCATAAGATGCCTAATAAAACACGGCGATCCCAAGGGCAGTTAGCACTGGCGAGGGTCCACCTCAGCTTGTATCGTCAGAAGAAGGCAAGGATAGGTGACCAAGAAGCTGAGGACAGTCATCTGAGCAAAAAAAAAAAAAAATCTGTGATCCCTTGCCAAGGTTCCAGAGCTGGGACCCATTGGTTGAAGACGATGCCAAGTTCCTAGTAGGCAGAGTCCTACAACATCACAGCAAATATACCAGGTAATGACTCTCCTGTCCTTTTTCCAAAGGGACCTATGGCTATCTACTTGGGTAACTGTGCCCTAGAGTTGGGGAATAGTCAAACATTTAAAGGACTATTAGACACTAGATTTGAGGTGACATCGATAGCCAGCATCACGCCTGGCTTCTTGTAAGAATAGGGGTATATGGTGGCCAGAGGATAGATGATTCCTGTCGAAGGCTCAGCTTACAGTGGATCCACTGGTCCAGGGACCCACTCGGTGGTCTTCTCTAGCCCTCAGATGTGTCATTGGGATTGGCATATTTTCTGTTTGGTGTACCCTTCATATGAGGAAGACCAAGTGGGGGAGGTGTCCGATGTGACTTCCTTCCCTTTTTCAACGCCCAGCCAAGATAGTAAATAAAAATAATAATAATAATACGGCATCCCACGGGAATGATAGAAACTAGTTTTATATGTCAGAATCTCAAGGATGTAGGCATAGTGGTCCTCATTTTCTCTGTTTAGTTCTCCACGCTGGTCCCTGCAGAAACGAGAGGGGCGTGAAAGGTAACTCTAGGCTACCACAAACTCCGCCAGGCAGTCCCCAGCAGACAGCTGCTGTGCCTGACGTGGCATTCTTTCTAGAGCAGCCCTACATTCATTGTATGTGGCTATTGATATTGACTTGGCCAGTGCCTTTTTTTCTGTCCCAGCTGGAAAAGATGATCGGCAGGAGTCCCCATTCACGTGAACCAGGCAACAACAGACATTTACAGTTTTGCCACGGTGCCATGTTGATTATCCTGTCTACCAAAGAGATCTGGGATATCCAACGCAAGTTTGTATTGATGTACGACATTGATAATTATATTATGTTAGTCTAGCTAGATAAGCGAGTGGCTGGTATGCTGGAGACAAAGCATATGCAGTCCAGTGGATGGGAGATAAATCCTACAAAGATTCAGAGGTCTGCCTCATCAGTAAAATTCTTTAAGGGTCCAGTGATCAGGGCATACTGAGACACTCCCTAGCCCCCACACTTCCATACCATTCCCCCAACTCATTGTATCTTGCACCTCCCAAGTGCAAGCAATAAATCCTAAAGCCTCGTGGGGCTGTTTAGGTCTGGAGGCAACAAATCCACATTCAGAAATACTGCTCTGGCCCATATACTGGGTTTTCCAATGACTTCCAGCTTTGAGTAGGACCCAGAGCAGGAAAGCTCTCTGCAGCAAACCCAGGCTGGCACAGAGAGCCCTTTGGAGCACATGTAATCTGGCAGACACAGTCTTAGGAATACCGCTGGTGGGAAAATATGCCTTGTGCAGCTTGTGGTGAGCCCCAGCGAGGGGACCTCTAGTGTGGAAGCAAGGTCAAGCCTTCAGTGGCAGCTACACCCTGGTAGAAACAGAGCATCCGGCCATGGGGCACCAAGTGACCAGCATTCAGAAATTCTCACGATTGATTGGGTTCTATCAGACCCCCTGAGCCATAGCGTGGGCCCAGCAGCCGTCGCCGTAAGATCCAAATGGTGCATGCAAGATAGGAACCAGCGAGACCAGAAGACGTGAGTGAACTGCACCAGAGGCCCCCCCACCTCCGCTCACACTTATGGCAGTCAACAGCCTCCCTTAAGAACAGCCAACGGAGGATGAAAGCCTGAACCGAATTTACAGATGGGTAGGGGGTCAGCTTGGTAGGTGGATCAAAGCCAAAAATGAAAGGCAGCGGCCCTTCCCTTCCCTCCCCTTCCCTTCCCTCCCCTTCCCTTCCCTTTGCTTCTCTTCCCTCTCAATGGACAGAGAAAGTCTACAGAGAAAGTTCTCTCGATGGGCAGAGCACCTCACCACGTACTCAGTTTGGAAGGAGAAGTGGCCCAAGGTTAGCAAATCCATGACTTGTGGGTGGGGGCAAATGGCCTGGCTGTCTGGTCAGGGGTCTGAAAACAAATGAGGAAAAAAGATGGGGAATAAGGAAGTCTAGGGTGGAAGAATGGGATGATCACATGGGAGTGGGTATGAAAAGTGACAATCTTTAAATTTTTTTTTTTTTAACGTTTATTTATTTTTGAGACAGAGAGAGACAGAGCATGAACGGGGGAGGGGCAGAGAGAGAGGGAGACACAGAATCGGAAACAGGCTCCAGGCTCTGAGCCATCTGCCCAGAGCCTGACGCGGGGCTCGAACTCACGGACCGCGAGATCGTGACCTGAGCCGAAGTCGGACGCTTAACCGACTGAGCCACCCAGGCGCCCCAAGTGACGATCTTTATAACTCACGTTAATACCCACCAGAGGGGTGCCTGGCTGGCTCAGTCGGTAGAGCATGTGACTCTTGATCTCAGGGTTGTAAGTTGGAGCCCCACCTTGGGTGTAGAAATTACTTAAAAATAAGATCTTTGGGGCACCCTGGTGGTTCAGTTGGTTAAGCATCCGACTCTTGATTTCAGCTCAGGTCTCATGGTTGTGGGATAGAGCTCCACACTCAGTGCGGAGCCTGCTTGGGATTCTCTCTCTCCCTCTCTGCCCCTCTCCCCATACTCGCTCACTCTGTCTCTTAAAATAAAATAAAATAAAATAAAATAAAATAAAATAAAACAAAATAAAGTAAGATAAAATCTTTTTAAAAATACCCACCAGAGAGCAGTTACCATGGAAGAAGGACTAAACAACCAAGGAGGCAAAACGACCAGTTGACATCAGCCAATTTTGATCATTGATGACCCCCAGATACGACACAATAGGTACATGACCAGAGCGACCAGAGTGGCCATGGTGGAGAAATGGAGGCTATGTAGGGGCCCTACAGTGTGAGCTCACCAGGACTGAATATCTAACCTGTCAGCAACAGATCGAAGCCAGCCCTCTGGATGGCTCTATTCCTCTAGGAGACCAACTGGCCTTTGGATGCAAGTTGACTGCTTCGATTAATCTGATCTAAGCTGCAGAGATAATTCTAACAGGAAAAGACCCATACTCTGGATCTGCGTTTGCCCTTTCTGCCCACAGGGCCTTAGACAGCACCAGTGGCTGAAGACCTAGGAAGCATCGAATTAACCCACATGGGATCCCACATAACTTACTCATCACCCCAGACCCAGGGTCCCCATAATCATGGGATCCACTGTTGTATCGGTGGATTGCATTGTACCAGTCCGGGCTAGCACCTTAAAACCACTCCAATCCCACTAGGATGCCCATAATAATAACTTTCGAAAGGAAAATAACAAGTTTGTAAAGATGTTGGAACTCTACATTGCTGGTGGGAACGTGACATGGTGCCACTGCTTTGGAAAAAGTCTGGTGATTCTTGAAAAAAAAAATAAGCATAGAATTATCACGTGATTCAAAAAAATGGAAAGCGAGTGTTTACGCAACAACGTGTACACAAATGTTCATAGCAGTATGTGTTGATGGCCAAAAGGCGGAAATAACCCAAATGTGCATCAATGTATGAACCAAATGTGTTATACCCACACATCAGAATCTTATTCAGCCAAAAAAGAAATGGAGGTACAGAAACATGCTGCAACATGAATGGGTCTTGGAAACATTATACTGAATGAAAGAAGCCGGACACAAAAGACCATATATTGTATTATTCAAATGGAATAATATTAGTCATCTAGAGCAGGCAAATCCATACAGATAGAGGGTAGATTTGTGATTTCTCAGGAGAGGAAAGAATGAGGAGTAACTGCTTCATGGGAATGGGGTCCCTATTTAAGGTAATGAAAATGTTCTGGAAATAGTGGTGGTGATTGCCCAACGATGCAAATGTACCTAACGTCACTGGATTTCATACTCTAAAATGGATAAAATTATAATTGTTATGCTATGTGTATTTTTTTTAACGTTTATTTATTTTTGAGACAGAGAGAGAGAGACAGAGCATGAACGGGGGAGGAGCAGAGAGAGAGGGAGACACAGAATCGGAAGCAGGCTCCAGGCTCTGAGCCGTCAGCCCAGAGCCCGACGCGGGGCTCAAACTCACGGACCGCGAGATCGCGAGATCATGACCTGAGCTGAAGTCGGACGCTTAACCGACTGAGCCACCCGGGCGCCCCGCTATGTGTATTTTTAAACACACACACACACACACACACACACACACACACACAATGTGTGATAAAAGCTCTCGGCAAGTTAGCAATAAGGAGGAATTAACTTGATAAAAAGTAATTTTCTACAGCTCTCAGACTACCTAATGGTGAAAGCCTCTCTTCCCCCTAAGACTGGGAGCAAAGCAAGAATGGCTACTCTCATCATTCTTATTCAACATAGTACTGGGAGTTCTAGCCATTGAATATAGCCAGAAAAAGAAATAAAAGGAATACGGACAGAAGGGAAGAAATAAATCTGTCTCTATTTGCAGATGCTATGTTTGTCTACATAGAAAGTCTAAAGGAATCTACAAAACTTTTAGCATTAATACGTAAGCTCAGAAAGATCATAAGATACATCAATTCATAAAAATCAGTCACATCTCTATATATTAACAATGAAAGTACATAAACCAAAATGTAAAACACAATGTCATTTATAATCATTTGAATAAAAATGACATGCTTAGGCCACACTTAGCAAAAAGTTATAGAATTGGTATGCTGAGCATTACAGAATGCTGATGAAAGAAGTTTTTTAAAAAGTTTAAATAAATGGAGAGATATACTGTGTTCATGGATTGTAAGACTCAACATAACTAAGATGTCAATGCCCCCCAAATTGCCCTATAGATTTGATGCAATTTCCATCAAAATCCCATCAAGTATTTTTTGTAGACAGACTTATTGTAAAATTTACATGGAAAAGTACAGGCCCTAGAATAACTGAACCATCTCAGCAAAAAAGAACCAAACAGAGCAATTACCCCACTCTATATTAAAGCTTACAATTAATAGTTACAATAATCAAGGAAGTGTAGAGGAAAAAGAACAAACAAAACCCAATCCAGCAAAAGGAAGAGGTAATCGATTAGAGCAGAGATACATGATATAGACCCTAAAAAAAGAACAGATCAATGAAACTGATAGGAGGTTCTTTGAAAAGATCAAGTTTGTCTTTAGACAGACTCATCAAAAAGAAGGCAGAGAGAGGGAAACCAAATAAACAAAATCATTAATGAAAGAGGAGGAATAACCAATACCACAGAAATGCAAACAATTGTAAGAGAATATTATGAAAACCTATATGCCAACAAATTGGACAAGTTAGCAGAAATGGATAAATTCCTAGAAGAAACATATAACCTACAACACTGAAGCAGGAAGAAACAGAAAATCTGAACAGAACCAATTACCAGCAATGAAATTGAATCAGTAATAAAACAAACCAACCAAAACTCTCAAAAAACAAAAGTCCAGAACTAGACAGCTTTGCAGGTGAATTCTACCAAACATTTAAAGAAGAGTTAATACCTATTCTTCTCAAACTATTCCAAAAAGTAAAAGAGGGAAGAAAACTTCCAAATTCATTCTATAGGGCCAGGATCACCCTGATACCAAACCCAGATAAATATACCACAAAAAAAGAGAACTACGGGCCAGACCTCTCAGGAATACAGATGCAAAAATCCCCAACAAAATATTAGCAAACTAAACCCAACATTAAATACATTAAAATACATTTTAAAAATCATACACCACGATTAAGTGGGAGTTATTCCCGGGATGCAAGGGTAGGGTGGTTCAGGATTTGCAAAACAATCGATATATCACGTCAATAAGAAAAGGGATAAAACCGTATGATCATTTCAATAGAGGTAGGAAAAGCATTCAACAAAGTTGTACTTTTCATGTACATTCATGACAAAAAACCCAAAAGCTGCAGAGTAGGTCTGGAGGGAACGTAATAAAAGCCTTATGTGAAAAGCCCACAGCCAACATCATACTAGTGGTGAAAATCTGAGAGCTTTTCCCTTAAGGTTAGGAACAAGACAAGGAAGTCCGCTCTCAGCACTTTTATTCGACCATTGTATCATATGTCCTCGCCACAGCAATTAGCCAAGCAAAGAAAAAACGGCATCCAAACTGGTCAGGAAGAAAAACTATTTACAGATGACATGACAAAGAAAACCCGAACGAGTCCACCAAAAAATTACTAAAATTGATAAATGAATTCAGTAAAGTCGGATACAAAATCAACGTACAGAAGTCTATTGCATTCCCAGGCCCTAATAATGAAGCAGCAGAAAGTGAAATTTAGAAAACAATCCCTCCGGGCGCCTGGGTGGCTCAGTCGGTTAAGTGTCCGACTCCTGGTTTCGGCTCAGGTCCTGATCGGTTTCGGTTTCACGAGTTGCAACTCCGGGCTGACAGTGCAGAGCCTGCTTGGGATTCTCTGTTCCCCTTTCTCTCTGCCTCTCCCTCACTTTGTGCTGTCTCTCTCAAAAGAAATAAACTTAAAAAAGAAAGAAACAGGGGCACCTGGGTGGCTCAGTCGATTGGGTGTCCGACTTCGGCTCAGGTCATGATCTCATGGCTCATGAGTTCATGCCCCGCGTCAGGCTCTGTGCGGACGGCTCGGAACCTGGAGCCTGCTTCGGATTCTGTGCCTCCCTCTCTCTCTGGCCCAACCCACTCACATTCTGTCTCTGTCTCTCTCAAAACTAAACATTAAAAATAAAAAGAAACAATCCCATTTATACTTGCACCAATAAATAAATAAATAAATAATCTTAACCAATAGACTTAACCAAAGAGGTAGGTGACCTGTACTGTGAAAACTATAGTTTTATAGAACACTGACGAAAGAAATTCAAGATGATAGAAAAAAGTGGAAAGACATTTCATGCTCATGGGTTGAAGAACAAATATTATTAAATTGTCTCTACTACCCAAAGCAGTCTACAGATATAATGCAATCCCTATCAAAATACCAACAGCATTTTTCACTGAACTAGAACAAACAACCCTACGATTTGTATGGAACCACAAAAGACCCTGAGTAGCCAAAGTAATCTTGAAAAAGAATACCAAAACTGGAGTTATCACATTCCCAGACTAGAAGTTCTATTACAAATCTGTAGCAATCAAAAAAGCATAGTACTAGCAAAAAAAAAAAAAAAAAAAAAAAAAAAAGACACATAGATCAATGGAAGTAGAATAGAAAACCCAGAAATAAATACACGATTATATGGTCAATTAATCTTCCACAAAGGAGGAAAGAACATAAATAGGAAAAAGTGTCTTCGACAAATGGTGCTGAACGACAAATGGGAAAACTGGACAGATAAAAGAATGAAAGAATATAATATAAAAGAATGAAACTGGACTACTTTCTTCCACCATGCACAAAAATAAAACTCAAAGCGGATTAAAGACCTAAACGTGAGATGTGAAACCATAAAAATCCTTGAAGAGAGCACACCATGATTTGACATCGGCCATAGCAACTTTTTTTCTAGATATGTCTCCTGAGGCAAGGGAAGCAAAACCAAAAATTGGGACTCTTGGGACTACATCAACATAAAAAGTTTCTGCACAGGGAAGAAAATAATCAACAAAACTAAAAGGCAACTTACTGAAGTTAAGACAATATTTGCAAATGACATATCCAAATAAAAGGTTAGTATCCAAAATATGTAAGGAATTGATACAACTCAACACACCCCCCAAAACAAATGATCCAATAAAAAATGGGCAGAAGGTATGAACAGACGTTTCTCTAAAGAAGATATCCAGATGGCCAACAGGCACATGAAAAGATGCTCGACGTCCTTATCATCAGGGAAAGGCAAATCAAAACTACAATGAGATACAGAATGCTTACAATCAAAACCACAAGAAATGCACCAAAAAAACAGGTGTTGGTGAGGATGCGGAGAAAAAGGAACCCTCATGAACCGTTGGTGGGAATGCAAACTGGTGCAGCCACTGTGGAAAACAGTGTGGAGGGTCCTCAAAATATTAAACATAGAGCTACCCCAGGGGCGTCTGTGTAGCTCAGTTGGTTAAGCCTATGAATTTTGATTTTGGCTCAGGTCATGATCTCACAGTTGTGAGATCGAGCCCCACATAGGGCTCTGCACTGAGGGTGGTCCCTGTTTAAGATTCTCTCCCTCCCTCTCCTTCTGACCCTCCCCAACTTGGGTGCGTGCATGTGTACATATGTGCACGCAAGCACTCTCTCAAAAAAAGAAAAAAAAAGTAGAACTACCCTTTGATCCAGTAATCACACTACTGGGGATTTACCCCCCAAATACAAGAACACAAATTCAAATGGATACATGCACCCCTATGTTTATAGCAGCATTATTTGCAATAGCCAAATTATGGAAGCAGCCCGTGTGTCCATCAACTGATGAATGGATAGAGATGTGTATATACATACAAACGGAATGTTATTCAGCCATGAAAAGGAATGAAATCTTGCCATTTGCAATGACGTGGATAGAGCTAGAGAATACAAAATAAGTCAGAGAAAGACAGACACCATATGATTTCACTCATGTGTGGAATTTGAGAAAAAAACAAATGAACAAAGGAAAAAAGAGAGAGATAAACCAAGAAATAGACTCTTAACTACAGAGGACAACTGATGGTTACCAGAGGGAAGGTGGGTGGGGGGATGGGAGGAAATAGGTGACGGGGATTAAAGAATACACTTATCATGATGAAAATTAAATAAAATAATTTAAAAATGAAAGCGTAGAGGGATAGACCTCTACATGGACCCAAAACACAGAATAGAGGACCCAGAAATACGCTCAACTGATTTTTGACAAAGGTACAAGATCAATTTGATGAAAGGACAGCCTTTCCAACAAACGGTGTTGGATCAAGTCGACATCCAGAAGCAAAAAACTGAATTCCAACCTTAACCTCACACCTTGTATGGAAAACTAACCCAAAATGGATCACAGACTTTAGACTGCTAGAGAAAAAGTGGGAGTAAAATCTTTGTTATCTAAAGCTAAGCAGAGTTCTCAGAACTGACATCGAAAGGAACAAACTGGAATAAACTGACATCTAAAGGATCCAGTCACTGGATCTTATCAAAATTAAAACTTTGGGGGCGCCTGGGTGGCGCAGTCGGTTAAGCGTCCGACTTCAGCCAGGTCACGATCTCACGGTCCGTGAGTTCGAGCCCCGCGTCAGGCTCTGGGCTGATGGCTCGGAGCCTGGAGCCTGTTTCCGATTCTGTGTTTCCCTCTCTCTCTGGCCCTCCCCCGTTCATGCTCTGTCTCTCTCTGTCCCAAAAATAAATAAAAAACGTTGAAAAAAATTAAAAAAAAAAAAAGAAAAAAAAAAAAAAAAAAACTTTGGCTCTGCGAAAGCCCATGTGAAGGAAATGAAAAACCAACCTACGGACTGAGAGAAAATATTTGCAAACCACATATCTGACAAAAAGAACTTTCAGGGTGCCTGGGTGGCTCAGCTGGTTAAGCGTCCAACTTCTGCTCAGGTCGTGATCTCGCGGTTTGCGAGTTTGAGTCCCGCATCGGGCTCTGGGCTGACAGCTCAGAGCCTGGAGCCTGCTTCGGATTCTGTGTCTCCCTCTCTCTCTGCTTCTCCCCTGCTCACGCTCTGTTCCTTTCTCTCCAAAATAAATAAACATTAAAAAAAAAAAAAAAAGAAAAAAAGAACTCTCGAAATTCAACAGTAAAAAAAAAATCTATATATATACTGGAAAATGGACAAAAGACATGAAGAGATATTTTACTGGGTAAATACTGCATAAGGACATAAAAAGATGTTCAATCCATAGAACCAGAGGTAGAGAGGTCAGGAGATAGGGGGTTCAAGATATGGGGACATGAGTACAAACTTTCAGTTATAAGAAGAATACATTTTTGAGGACCTAATGGTCAGCAGGTGATTGTAGTTAATATCGTACTATATACTTGAAATTTTGTAACAGAATACATCTGAAGTGTTCTTAACCACACACACAGAAAAAGGTGATGCATGTATTGATTAACTTGATTAACATGACCTAGTCAGTATCAATTAACTTGATTAGCATGACCTAGTCATGTCACAAAGTATACAGATATTAAATCATCATGTTGTACACCCTTAAAGAACACCATCATATTGTACAACCTGATGGCAAGCATGCCTGGATAGAACTGGAAAAAATTATGTTCAGTATTAGGGATTAACTAGGGATTAACATCTAACTGACATTAATATTAGCCATCAGGGAAATGCAAATTAAAGAGACAATGACTAGATAGCAGCAGAATGGCTAAAATACACAAAAAAATAGTAACACCAAATGCCGGGGAAGATGTGTAAAAACTGAATCACTCATCCAGTGCTTGTAGGAATGTAAAATGGTACAGAGACCCAGTTTGGCACTTTCTTGAAAAAACTACAATGCAGCTGCCATATGACCACACGTCATGTGTCACATGCACAAGAGAGTGTGGCAAAAATGGGGAATTATGAGCAGGATTGGTGGGTTGCATTGATGTCAATATCTTGGTTGTGATTTTGTATACAATATAGCTTTGTATATTATATATGCATATATATATATGCATATATAATATATATAATATATATATATATATATATATATATATAATATATAACATATTATATGTATTATACTGAGGGAAACTGGCCAGAATGAGTATAGGATCTCTCTGTACGTGCTAACCTACAATGATCTCATTAAACATTTCAATTTGAACAGTATCTAACATTTTGTACGCAAATTGCATAGAGATCGCGCTTGATAGAATTCTGCTCTTTGATGCAGAAAGCATTGTCCACGAATGCTTTCCCCCTACAGTAGCTGAGTTGAGTGGTGGTAACAAAGATCTAAAATTTCATGAAGCCTAAAACATTTACTATCTGGGGGTGCCCGGGTGGCTCAGTTGGTTAAGTGTCTGACTCCTGATTTCAGCTCACGTCATGATCTCATGGTTCGTGGGATCGAGCCCCACGTCGGGCTCTCCGTTGTCAGAATGGAGCCTCCGTCTCTGCCCCTCCCCCGCTCAGGCTCTTTTTTTCTCATCAAAAATAAATAAAAATTAAAAAAAATATATTGCTCCTTTCCAGAAAAAGTACACTGACCCCCCCTTGACCTAAAGGATTAAAAAATAAATGCAATTTTATTTAAAACATACAAAATGTTTCCACTAAGAGAGGAAACATTTAAAGATTAAAATGTATTTTGCATCTTTTCAATTACTTTTAAATACTCAAATTTATCTCCAAATAAAAGTCAATATGTAAGTGACAATTAGTGAATATCAAAGTTGTATATTATATAAAAGTTATCTAAATCATGCCGTTTTATTTGGTGCCACCGTTTTGAGATTTTAAATATTATTAAATATTTTATACAAATATAACAACTAGCCATTCTAGTGTTTGTTTTCAGGGGAGGGAATCGGTATTTATCCTTCATCCTTGTTACATCTGGTCTTACGTGTATAGAAATTTAAGAGTAATAGTGGGCACCTGGGTGGCTCAGTCGGTTAAGCGTCCGGCTCTTGATTTCCGCTCAGGTCGTGATCCCCGGGCTGTAGGCTAGAGCCCTGTGTCACAGTCCGTACTGAGCGTGGAGCCTGCTTGAGATTCTCTCTCTCTCTCTCTCTCTCTCTCTCTCTCTCTCTCTCTCTCTCTCCCCCTCCGCCCCTCCCCCACTTGCATGCACTCTCTTTCTCAAGTAAAAATACAAACATGAGAGTAATAATAACTATTATTGCAAAATCTTCCTCCATTCCGCATGCACAACGTTGTGAGTATCTTGCCAGCTCGCGAACACGTCGCCAACCATGAATCAGAAAACCCAGGAAAGGGAGCCTGTGGCAGCCCAGCTCCAGGAAATAACACCGCATTCCACAAGAATCTATTGTGTCGATGCCATCTTGGGAGGGAGGGTTGGACGCATTCATTGAATAGGTTCCTTCTTTTCTCCAAGTGTGCCCACCACCCAAATCCTCCCTGCTCTCTGTCTTCAATGCTGGCACAGGCAATCCACAGCCTTTATGGCATTCGGAAGCAGCGGCCTTTTGTCCTGAGGACACAGGACAAGAGGTGTGGAGCGCGGGTCCTTGGGGCCGGGGTTGTGTGTCCTGAGAGGATGGTGAGGGGAGCGGTGGCCACGTGGTAGTCCCAGGGTGCCAGCTGCAGCCAGCTCCTGGTGACAGAGCTGGCCACATGCCCTTTGATTGTGTGTGTGTGTGTGCGTGTGTGTGTATCCAGGTAAAGGGCCTCTCTTGCCTGAGTCCAGCAATGATACAGGCAGGGTGAGTCTCCGGAAAAGAGATCCTGACCTTGGGCAGTGGGGCTTTTAAGCTCCTTCCTGGGGTCGACAGGGGCCAGGATACAACGGGATGTGATGTGACGGAACCACGGCTCCAGCTGAGTTTTCCTGATTTGGGGACAGGGTCTCAGTCCTTCCCTGGGAGACAGGCAGGCTGGGGTCTGTGCCTTGCCGTGCCGGCGACCGGTGGCTTTGGGCACTAGGCTGGCTGCCGGGGAGCTTCACCGGAGGCGAACTCCTCTTCCAGAAGGCCAGGTTGCAGGAATCCGTCTTAGATGGTCAACCCTGACCCCTCGGGCGTGACAGTCACTTGGGGGCGGTGGGGGGGGACAGTCACTGTGGCCCGGGTGGCCCGGCCTGGAGGGGCCAGAGCCGTGTCTAACCACGGTTCCAGTGCCAAGCGGTTCCAGTGAGTGGGAGGGGAGAGAGCACACGGGCAGGAGGGCAGTGGGGAAAGAGGACCCAGGCGGGGGAGCTGGGCAAGGGCGGGCAGCATAGGCCTGTGGTGGTGCGGAGGGGGGGGCGCTGTGCAGGGAGTGACCGCCACGAGGGGCAGCGTGTGACGGGAGTCAGGAGGAGCTGAGCCATTGATGACCGAAGAGCCCAGGGAGTGACCATAAGCGTGTTGGCCAGAAGGCAGGTGGGCGGGAAGCCTGCAGGGACCCAGTGGGGAGCAGTGAGCAAAGCTTTGCCCCCAGGAGTTTGGGGCTTGGTGGAGGGGCAGGGAGCGATTCTCAGAGCAAGGTCACCTTGCCGCCTTCGGGCCAGCAGGGCCCCCCACCCCCACCCCAACTCCTCCGGGCGAGCAGGAGGGAGAAGGGAAAGCCCAGGCAAGAGCAGGTGGAAAAAGGGCGTTGTGCCACCAGGGACCAGAGGACCAGGGGAGATGAACGTGGGGCTGAACGGAGGGGACACTGAGCAGCAGAGGACCCGAGGGGAGTAAGCAGAGGCAGAGGAAGTCCCTGCCCAGGTCCAGGGCATAGGGCCGTGCTGAGGCTCTGAGTCGGGACGGGGAGATTTAAGGTGGTTTGGGGCAGCTTCTGGACCCCCGAGGGTGTCGGCGAGGAGGCCAGGAGATAGGGTAAAGGCATGAGCGACCCTTGGGGGGACCACAGATACACAGTGTCCCAAAGCCCCTGTGGGGGCCTCCCCTGGGTCTCTGGAGAGGGGAACGGAGGCTGCTCCCCGTCAGGCTCCGGGCCAAAGCCAGAAATAGAACTCCTGGGGCATTCGGGGCTGTCGCATCATTTTTAGTGGAATCTGTCCCCACTGGCACCAGACAAATCTCCCGGAGATGTTGCTTTTAACAGCAAGTTTGGTAGTGCTCTGCTGCTCACAGGACAGAGTGCAAAGTCCCAGCACACGAGACCCTTGGTCTCGGGCCCCCAAGGAAGGCCTCTCTGGATTTGGCTTTCGGTCTCCTTCACGTGATTTTTCCTGGTTTTTATCTTGGCATTTCTTTCCTCCCTTGACCATTAGCAAGTAAAATTCTACCCCACCACAGAAACATAACCTGTCGGGACTGAAAGAGAAATTGGGGGACGTCCCATCTCCTGCCTCCTTCCCATTTTCGAGACGCGGAAACCGAGGCCTGTGGGGAGGCAGCGGTGGACCCAGGTCAAATCCGACGTCCTTCCCCATTCGCCCCTCTGCCCTCAGGCACAGTCCAGGAGGGATGGGGAGGCCCCATCGCTGGGCCCTTAGCAGGACGCCAGGAGGGATGGGGAGGCCCCATCGCTGGGCCCTTAGCAGGACGCCAGGAAGTAGACAGCAACACCTCTCCCACCCAGTGGCAATTCTCATGGGTAGAGGCCATATTTTACAGGCCTCCCAGAGGTGAGGGGGGTTTGGGGAAACCCAGGAGTGGAGGCTGCGGTGAAACCTTGCTGAAATGGGGGCTTCATTTCCTTAACTCAACAAGGTCCTTGAAAATGCCTTCCCGACGGGGCGCCTGGGTGGTTCAGTCGGTGAAGCGTCCGACTTTCGATTTCGGCTCAGGCCGTGATCTCATGGGCGTGAGATCAAGCCCCGTGTCGGGCTCTGCGTTGAGCATGGAGTCTGCTTGGGATTCTCTCTCTCTCTCTCTCTCTCTCAAAATAAATAAACATTAAAAAAAAAGAAAAAGAAATGAGTTCTCGGGAGGCGGCCTCTGTCAGCGGTTTCCACACCGCGTTGTGCACCCTCTCCTGCCACAGTTAACACGTCCGCTGGTTGCCTTCTCCCGGATATCAGCCCACCAGGGAGGGAGGGGCCTGTCCTTTGGGCGCCTTCCAGAGCCCCAGCCCCCCAGCACGGGTCTGGCCAACAGAACACCGTCAGCACTTGCCAAGTATCCATTTATCCCACACCCCCTGATGTAGCGGGAACCATCGGTGTGGGAACTGTGGCAGGTGGCATCTTTAGCTGTGTGATGACAGACCCACCAGGGTGAAGACCCACGGGAATGGAGGGAAATTCCAAGTAACAGAGGCATGCTGGTTTATTACTGCCGAAGACTGGCAGTCTTTATTACTTCATTGCCTGGAACTTGGGTTGTCCTTTAATACACAGATGTGAGAAAAATGTACTTTCCTTTAAAAAACTTTTTTTTAACATTTATTTTTGAGAGCGTGAGCGAGCACGAGCGGGGGAGGGGCAGAGAGCGAGAGGGAGACACAGAATCCGAAGCAGGCTCCAGGCTCCGAGCTGTCGGCACAGAGCCCGACGCGGGGCTCGAACTCACCGACCGCGAGATCGTGACCTGAGCCGAAGTCCCATGCCCGATGGACTGAGCCAGCCAGGCGCCCCGAGAAAACTGTATTTTCAAGAACTTTTGTATTAACCATTTGCACGTATCCACAGCGACATTGACATCAGCCTCACGTGGAAGGCCACTGTGTAGGGGGCTGTGGCAGGTCTGGGAGCCCAGGCCTGCAGGCAGCTCAGGCCATGTGGTCCCTTGGGAACAAGGGCTCCGTGGGGGCTCGACTTCCGGTTTGCATATATAAGATTTCTGTATTCTAAAATCATTCTGGGCCAAATCCAACAGGCTGATGGGCTGCTTTGGACCACACAAGACACTCAGTTTTAAAAAATCAACCTTAGATGTACAGACCTGGGTTCATCATAATCCTTGGTTCATGGCATAGTCTCATCACTGAGCAATGCTCAGTCCTCTTGTTTTCCATTCATTCATTCGTGTACTCATTCATCCGTTCATTCACTCCAGGCAGGCAGTCTGCAGCCTCTGGAATGTATATGGTGCTAATTACAAGTGAGTGTTAAGGAATAAATGATGTCCCTGCAAATGTTGCTTACGTGGTTCATTCACTCAGCACGCCTTTCTTCGGTGATAAGGGCCCCAGTTATGGTGCAGGATCTAGAGGGAGACTGCTCGGGTTTGGATCTAGGTTATGCACTTGAACGCGGGCAAATGATCTCCTCTCTCTGGGCCTCGCTTTTCTCACTTGTCCAGTCGGGGGTATGACGTATTAAGGGCCTTTGAAAACCTTCAGGGAGATAATCCACGTGAACGGCACTTAGAACAGTGCGTGCAAAAAGCACTCAGCACCGACTACGGTCATTACCGCCAAGGGGAGGCAAAACTCTGCGCATTTCATGCCATTAGTGACAGATGAATCAGCAGCACACCAGTGAGGAATCAGGGAGTGGACCATGCCTTTCCAGCTCGAACAAGCTTGCAACCTCTCTGCGGTCCAGCAGGATCATGGGTCAGGCTAGGAAGTCCAAGAAGACACAGCGTCTCTCCCAGGATCATTTTCTGTTACTCGAGGATTCTTCCTGCAGCTTTTGACCAGAACTTTCCCTTCTCGCATGGTCGAATCCAGTGGTTCTCAAACTTGATTATGCATCAGAACCACCGGGGAGGGCTTGCTGCAAAACATATCGCTGGGCCTCAGAGTTCCAGATTCAGGCGGCTAGAAGCAGGGGGCTGAGAATTTGTATTGTTTTTTTTTTTTTTTTTTAATGTTTACTTATTTTTGAGACAGGAGAGACAGAGCGTGAGTGGGGGAGGGGCAGAGAGAGAGGGAGACACAGAATCGGAAGCGGGCTCCGGGCTGTCAGCCCAGAGCCTCACACGGGGCTCGAACTCACCACCGGTGAGATCGTGACCTGAGCCGAATTTGGTCACTTAACCCACTGAGCCACCCAGGTGCCCCAAGAATTTGTATTTCTAACAAATTCCCAGTTAGTGCTGCTGTTGGCCCCGGAACCACACTTTGAGAAACGCCAGTCTAAGCAGTTAACTATGATGGGGGGGCCGCAGCGTAGCCAGGGGAGGCTTCCTGGAGGTGAAGGTCTTTGAAGCGGACCTCCTGGAGCAGATGGAGAAGAGACAGCAGCGGGAACGAAGACACAGGAGCAGGAGTGGCCAGTGTGATCTGGGGAAGGTACGTGGAGGTGAAGCTGGCAGGTCCCTGGGCACTAGCGGGACAGGACCTCGAAGGCCAAGTGGGAAGTCCGGGGTGGCTTGGGCCCCCGGGATCTATGGGAATGGAGCCAGCAGCAGCACGAAGGGCGGGTTAGAGAGGGGGAGCAGCTGTGGGACAAGAGATCACAGCGTTCCTCCCTCAGCCCAGTGTCTCAGCCTCCGCTAAAATCTGGGGGAGGGGCGCCTGGGTGGCTCAGTCGGTTGCACATCCGACTGGATTTCGGCTCAGGTCACGATCCAGGGTCGTGGGATCGAGCCCCACGTTGGGCTCTAAGCTGACAGCACGGAGCCTGCTTGGGATTCTCTCTCTCCCTCTTTCTGCCCCTCTCCTGCTCGTGCTCTCTCAAAATAAATAAACTTGAAACAAAAAAAAAAAACCCCAAAAACTGGAGGAGTCCTTCCACGATCCTATTTTTCCAACTAGGGACTGAGACCCGGGATTTTCAAAGGGGCAGGAGGAGGGAGTGGGCTGCAGCCACGTTTAAAAAACATGAGTTAGAAGCGAATGGAATGAAAAAGGGGCGGGGGGACCTGATCGCACCTCACAAGGGTAGTAAACCAAACCCGCTTCAGGTTGATGGTTTGTGGGTGTATCGTATTGTGACGTACGTAGGTGGAAAAGGTGTGCGGGCCAGGGCTGTGTGGCCATGGGGTTCACCAGACCAGGCAGGAGTGGCCTCCCCCCGCCTGGTCATCGAGCACAGGACCTTGTCTGGACACACACCATTTAGGCCCTGCCCGTTGGGGGGGGAGGGGAGGTGCGGGGCACAAAATCCTGCCGTAGAGAAGGTGAGGCCTAAGGAACTCCAGAACAGGAAGGGGAGGGTGGGAGCGAGCTAGAGCCGGGAGGCCTCCAGGAGGAGGGGTCAGTGTAAGATGAGGCACTGGCTGGGGGGAGGGGGCTTCCTGGAGACGGCGGAGTCTGACCTCCTTGGTGGCTCAGATGCTGACACCAGGGCCTTTGGGGGAGAGCGGAGAGGTTCGGCAGATCACCAAAGAAGTTGCCAAGATGCACTGGGAGAGGTACAGGGTGTGAGGAGGTGTAAAAAAAAGAAAAAAAAAAAGTTTTAAAGCGGAACCCAAGGCCCAGCACAGATAACAAAATCCAAACAGAGCTTGAAGAGCCTTAAATATCAGCCGACACGTTCAAGTTAGAGTGGAGGGAACTGAGGCCCGTTTGTGCACCCTGTACTCGCCCAGCACAGGAACACAGGCTTTGGAGGCTTCTGGGTTCAGTGTTCTGAGTCAGTCGATGCTTTGGGTAGGAGGGTAGGTCGAGACCCCAGCGACGCTGCCCTAGCTCCCCTCCCCCAGCCCGTGAGGAACACCAACCCACCCCCGTCAGTCCCACCAACTATGGCAGACGATCTTCACGATCTTTCCACGACACTGTAACCGCACCGAGTTTGTAAAAAAATGGCTAAAGCGGCTTTCTCTTCTGCGTGGGCCGTTCCCGCTCCGGTCTGTGGTTTCCGCTGGCCCTGCCCCCATCCGCTGGGCTCACCGCCTGCACGTCTTTTCGTTATGTTCGGATGGGCTCATTCTACACATTAAGAAACCGTTCCAGAGAGGTTCCGGGATCCGAGGTCGCTGAGAACGGAAGGCCCAGGGGCGGCCGCAGGACCCGACTGCTGGTCCAAGCTCCTTATCAGAAGCTTCTGGCAGTTGGGACGTGAGATGTCACAATCTTGCTTTGTACGTGGGATCGGGGCCGAAGGCAGGCCGACACTTCACAGTGTGGGGCCGTCTCTGATGCTACGATTTCCCAAATGATAAACGGCCCTATCTGAAAGCTTTCCAACGTCTAATCAATGGCTCAGAAATTTGTAGGAAGGAATGGCCGGGACGTTTAAAAAATAATGTGAAAAAGCCCACGTCACCTTCGTTGGCCTCTGCCTTCAGCCGATTCGATGCCGCGGATCCGCATTCCCGAGGTGTCGAGCACCCCGCAGCCACGGGGCTGATTGGCAACGTGAGATGCCATCCTGCACGTCTTTTTATGCTGCAGACGTATATAACATCAGCAGTCACATCTGATTTCCTCTCATCCACCTTGATTGAGGCAGAAGGAGGGATAAACAGCAAACGCCGTTGCGAATATCCATCCCAAATGGTAATTATTGCATCATTATATTTGCTGCTTTACTTGTCTGTTACCATTAGGAGGTAACAAGATCATTGTCAGTCAAAGGCTGTGGAGATAATTAGAGCATCTATAGGTTAGCAGGAAATCAAATTGGTGCTAGTACCCATCAATGCCGGGGAGCTGAACGTAATTAGAGGGGGAAGATGCAAAGGTTGAGATGAGTAAGGCCCCAGGGATTAAATACCATGACTGATTTGAGAGTCTGTCTCCTCTGCGTTCTGACATGGCAGATGGGACGTGCAGAGAGGAGCACGGAGAAGGGGACGCGGGAAGGTCTGCCAGGCACAGCGAATCAAGCCGCCGCCGAGACGCAGGGTCTGGAAGGTCTCGAGAATTGGCCCATTCGGAAAAACAGCGTTTGTCGTGTTTTCCAATCCTCCAGTTTTCCTTTGGGTTATTTTCTCTGGTCTGGGAGTCGGGATATGAACGCAGGAGCAGAGTCAACAGGAGCGGGTCTTTATTTGGGAAACCCCTTGCTCGGCCCGAGCCCAGCTCTCCCGCCAGGACGGTCTTCGGGTGCCCACCCCGCTTCCCAAACACCCTCCCTGGTCACTTCTGCGCGGATTCCCCAGACAGCGGCCGCCCACGTCCCGCTGACCCGGGGCCGCTTTTGTCTTGTCCCCAGAAAGATAACACCAATCCAAACAATCTCATCCAAACAGCAATTTCATCAGGTCGACAGTTTTTTACATCTTGGAAAAACACAACAGATTTCAGAGGACGAGGGGGAAGTCTGCAAACCGATGAGGGACAGGCCATGTAATTCAACGAGACACAGAGAGCGGAGACAGGGAAAAAAAAAAAAAATACCGGGAAGGTCTTAAGTAACATACAACTGACCGAATCCACGGATTGAAACGCAAAGGAACAAGCAAGCAATGACTGTTGTCAGAGGCCCGAAATCAGATCTGTCACCGATGCAGAGAAAGCGAATGCGGAGGGGCTCTGAGGCGGGCCCCAGACGCGAGGTGGCACAGCAGCCACCTCGGCCCGTGCGTACATCCCCCGCAAGATCCGAAAGTACCTTCCCGTGACTTAACGGCTCGTCGTTTCGACCGTGCCAAAAAATGAAAGCAAAAAAAGAACGTAAGATCCACAACTGACGGTGTGGGGCGCAAACGTTTACAGAAACTAACCGGCCGGGTCACTAACTGCGTTAGGGAGGGCGACCGGCCGCCGTAGGTCAGCCTCGCGTCCTCACTCGGGCTGGGTTCAAGGTGTTTCTTTTCCAAGAGCCCGGTCTTGCACGTAAGGCTTCTTCCCTAAGGTAACGATGGCCATTCTCACACAAACAAGCAGCTGGAAGCTTGGTTCACATTTTTTAATAACATGGCACAGTTTACATTACACAAGAAGGCTCCGCCGATGAGAACATGCTGAAAACTCAGTCGGTTTTCACGCGTCTTTTCACAGAGGGTCTAGAAAGGACTTTATTACATACAGGGTAAACAGCAAAAAGGTCTGTATAGAACAATCTCTTTACAATACCGAGAGCTACCACTATAGTTCCAGTGTATATATTCCTTGGGGTTTTTTTTTTTTTTCTTTTTAGTTGTTGTCTTTAAAAAAAAAAAAAAACACTACACAACATCTGGAGTTCACAAAATCTGAAGCTCACAACTAAACCTTCAGTTTACTACTAAAATAGATCTCTCTGCTTATTAGAAACAATGGTCTGTAGTTAACTTTTTTTTTCTTTTTTGCAAAAACAGGATAACAACATCAGATAGCACTTTAATATACTAGAAGGACCCAATGGAACTAATTTTATTTCATACATATATTTTACAGTCCAGTAGACAAGATATATTGTATTTCTCTGCTAGTAAAGTCATATTCTCTCCAAATATGTAGACAAGAGGCTTAATGTATTATAAAAGTATGAAGACACATTAAGGTTGGTGCAAAATTAAAAACACACGCACACACAGAACTTTGTCTCTGCCACTGCTCACCCTCTGTAACTCTCCATGGCTCCCCAAGGTCGACCTGCCGGCTCTTTCCCAGACTTTATTACCAACTGGAACACAGCGAGTCACATTAGGAAACGTGCACCTTAAACCCATCAGTTATTGAAAACAGTGAAAACATATCCATCATCTGAGAAAACGTGAAGCTTTCTTTCAGGATGTGTTTGGATGTAATCGAATCTCATTACAAACCGAGGAGGCGCGTACAGACAGGAAACAGGACACACTAAAACACGCATGGTTCCCACATGAGGTGTGTGTGAAGTCACGTGACTGATGGTGGCGACCTGTCTGTGTCCCCTGATTTTGGCGTCTGACAGCTCCCATCCTCCCTGGCACTGGGTGTTCAGGCCCTCGGCTCTCTTTCCCGGGGGCTGTGCTCCACCCCCCCCCCACCCCCCACCCCCACCCCCCGCCACGGCCCGTGAGCAGTTTAACTTCGCGAGCCAAGTTTCAGCCCGGGTCCGATTTGCAAAATAGGATGTTTCTCCGTTTGGAAAAAAAAACAAGCAAGGAAAACAGAGTCCTATCACGTAAGCGCTTGTTCAGGGAAAATATGACCTTAAGTATGTTGTAAATGGATCTGAAAAGGCTCCTTTGAGTTAGGAGGGCTTTTGTGAAAAGCCCTAACATTCATTGCATAGTTGAAGGGTTTAGCTGTCTATAACAATATATGGGAACGCAGCCGTAGCCGACTGCACTCGCTGATATTAAGTTTGCAAATAGCACATTTTAAGAAGTATTAATGTATTATGTTACTTACTCTTGATCTATTTACATTTGTACAAAGTAAAGCTTTTATCTTACCCTTTGCATATATGAACCATTAGCTCACGAAGCAATGTGTTTTTTGTGTTTCGTTTTTTGTTTTTGTGTGTGTGTGTTTTTACATAGCTATGTACACGGCCTTCCTTTCTCATCTGAAGGAGCTTCGCACGATGGGCTGTGTGGACCGCTGTTTGTCTCTCCCCCAGTCACCACCGCGTCGCTGTGTGTCTGTCATCTTCACTGTTTTGGTTCAAATCAAAAAGTCTTATGTGAGAAACCAAAAGAGTTAGAGACATGAGAACATAGGACTTGGCTGAAAGATCTGAAAAATTTCAACATATGATATACAAAAAAAAAACCATTTCAAAATCTGCACTGGAGCCTATACATTTTTTACAAGGGGAGGAGGCGGGGTGTGCGGCCCCGCCCCCCCCCAGTCTGGTGGGCCCGCGCTGGCTCCCCGTCTCCGGTCTGGCGCCCTGTTGGTGTGCAAGGGCTTCTCTTTCCTCCCTCGCGTCCTGCCCTCCTTACCGAGCTTCGATATCCTTCAGGGTGTGGGAAGGAGGCCTCTCCCTCATCTCTGCAGACAGAGGGGTAGTCCTTCTGGGGGAGACCGGGCGGCCCCCCAGCGTGGAAATGAGCGGGGGGGGCGCGCTCAGCGCCGCCGTCGGGGGGGTCTTGTTGAGCAGTCCGTTCTGGTGCCCCGCGGTGGGGCTGATCCTGGGGTAGTGCATGCTGGGGAGCCCCGGGGTGAGGAGGCTGGGGTGCGGCAGGTGTCCGTCCAGGGAGGCGGGGTGCACGGGGTGGAGCCGTGTGTGTTCGTAGTCTTCTCTGAGCATGTGCAAGCGCTCCCGCTCTTCCAGGTGAGTCCCGCGCTCGTGCTCCCGCCGAGGGTCCACAGACAGAGGGTGGTGGTGGTGGTGGTGGTGGTGGTTGTAATCGTGAGGCTCCCTGTCCCTGAAGGAGCGATCGGCTTCGTAGAGCCGCGGCGTCGAGAGACGGTGCAGAGGGTCGTTCCTTAGCAGGAAGTCCCTGCCCAGCGGGTCTCTCCGGTGAATGTCAAGTTCTCGGTAGGGATCCCTCAGAGGGTCCCGTATGGGGTCCCAGTGGAAAGAAGGGTACGGGAACCGCTCTCCGCCCGGGATGGGGCTGATGCCCATGAACGGGGTCATCATGCGAGTCCTGTCCAGGCTGCTGATGCTGTTCATGGGGTGAATGCCCGTCACCCCCACCGTCATGGGCATCGAGGCCAGGGGCCCCGGGTGCACGCTGGACGAGGAGTTTGGAGGAGGTGGCTCCGAAGACCGGTGGGTCTGCGGGGCCTCCGGAGGCAGGTCGTGGTCTTCCTTGCGCTCCTCCTTCACCTTGACCTCCGAGCTCTTCTTGGGGTTCTCGTAGGCCGGCTCGCTCTTGCGCTGCTCGGCCTCGCGGCTCGAGGTGCTGTTGGGCCTGGCGCTCTCCACCACGGGGGTCCGCACGTAGGGTGACGGCACCCGGGCCAGCTGCTTGGCCTCTTCGCCCGCGGCTCGCCCCTCGTGGCCGTGGCCGTCCTTCTCCGGCAGGTGGCCCTCCTTGGCCTTGTGCTCGTCGGCGGTCAGGTCCTTGCGGGATTCCGAGTGGTCTCTCTCCCTCTCTTTGGATTTGTCTTTCTCGCGAGCCTCAGTGTTCAAATGACCCCTGATCTGTTCAGCGGAGCTACGGTTATGTCCCAGGGTGCTCACTGGGAGGATAGGTGCTGGTGAAGGGTGGCTGGAGTGTCTTTTCTCAACGCTTTCCCTGCGGAAGAAAAGAGGGACACAGAGAAGCAGATGAAATGGGCTTGCCGGCCTGGGGAGGGGCTGCCAATGAAATGGTGGTGGGAGAGAGGCTCGGGTCTGGCTCCCGTGGTCACTGAGGCAGCCGGATGTGCCCTTCGCGTGGCAAAACCAGCCACCCTGACCTTACTCACCTAGACTTTCACGGAAGCTTTCTGGGGACAAGGCACTGGCGCTGGGGCGGGTGGGGGTGGGGGGCAGGTGGGAGAGTCTGAGGGGGAAACAATTCTCTCTGCATGTGAGATTCACGTGCCTCCGTCAAGGCCACAGACGAAGCGCTTTCGGAGGGTGGAAATGGACCAACGTGGCCAACAGTGATGTGGCAACACAGCCTGCCTGTCTGGATTCCTAGGGTCACTGAGTGGTAAGAAGAAAGTTCTAAGAGCCCAAATGCAAAGACGATCTTTGCGATAACAGAGCCAGAGGGAGGAAGGGTGCAAGGGGCTTCGATCTCCCGGCATCAAGACGAGGGACCTGCGTCACAGTCAAGGGCACAGATGCAGAGTGATCTCCGGGGCACAGCATGTGAGGGGGCTTTGAAGGGAGACCATGATGTCAGGGCTTGGGGGTCCCAAATAGCACTTATACCTTAGGAAGGGCAAGAAAGCCCGAGTCTGAGAAGATGGGAGGGAAGCTGGGAGGCAGAGTGGGGTCCCCAGGCCTCGGGGGACAAATGGAGAACAATCTTAAGAGCCCCTGTGAATGGAAGTGTGGAACAAGAACTTGGGGGACCCGTTTGGGATGAGGGACTTAAGAGCACAGGGCAGAAAATTCAGAGCAACAGAAGGACAACAGAGGCCGACTTGGGAGACGTAAGATGGGCCCGGGCGTGTCGTGGGGACAGCCCTGAGACGGGACGTGGCCAAGGAGAGGAGCAAGATGCCTCGCCGGCCCGGTAGCAGCAAGGCTCCCAGGCGAGGGTAGTCTGCAGCGAGAGAATTAAGGAGGGTTTCCCCTGCGGATCTGGTGTCTATAGCCAGCACGCAAGGCTAAGAAGAGGAAGAGAAGCGTCTAAAAGGTGAAGGACAAAGAAGAGTGTGCTTTACTAAGTTTCCTGACTTTAGTCCAAAAGGCCGTTTGACTCCACCAAGAAAAATGTGGAAAGGTTTGCTGTCGCATGGTCTTCTGTGCCCTGACAGGCTACCCAAAGCTCCAGGTGCCGGGTGTGCCCGCCTCTCTTTGGCAGTTGACAGCTGAAAGCTGAACGCCATAAACGGTCCTTCCGCTGGGTAAGAGATTTTTAACATACGGTCTTGAAGGACAAATGGATTCTTTTCTTTTATAAGAAAGAAATCAGTTAGAAGGATGACCTCCGAGGAACGCATACTAATCGGACACATTCAGAGTCCATAAAGTTGAATTCTTTTCAATCACTAGTGAGCACGCGCGCACGTGCGCACACACACACACACACACACACACACCCCACACACAGTAAAGAAAACTGGAAGATTTGGCTATTTGAGGCTTAAGTACCAAAAGCAGAGCGTTACTAGGTATTTTCTGTCAAGCATATCTTGATTTGCTTTCCCCTGATTTTTCAGGTCATTCAAAATGAAAGTCTCCTACAGAAAGAAATCAGAAAGGGATGACATTCTTCAGAGAAAATGCTCTGAGACGTCTTCCTCTTTAAGGCCGTTTCTTTTTCGGGCATGGGTTACCAAGCACAGAGATAAAAAAAAAAAAAATGGTTAGTCAGGTTAATTATCCACTGGCAAAACAAAACCCACACCAGAAATGCTTGCCGGCACTCCTCTACGTGTAGGTTTGCAAAATTTTATTAGTCATCTGTGAGCCCAGGGTTTGAGTTTGAACGAAATTTGAGAAAAATGTGACGAGACAATGCAAACGTGACTTTCTAAAAGCAAACAAAAAGAAAGAGAGAGAGGTGGGGGGGAGGGAGGGAGACAGAGAAAAAAACCTATGGATGATTGAATGGACTGCACGAACTTGAAAGCAGATATGGTATTGATTCATGCCGTGTGTGTTTGGTCCAAAGCTCCAACTCACTGTCTTTGAGAGCGAGATTTATATTTGGGACTTCGGAGGCTCTAAGTGTGCATCTGTGTCTGAGTCGGGACGCTCTCGCTGTGCTGCGGTTTCATCCTACGGTCGCGGTGCACTACGGGGCCGAGGGGGTGCGCTCGGGGACTTGGGGGCCGGCCTCGGGCGGAGCGAGGAGCTGAGGCCACGGGGCCAGCTGGAGCACGAGGCTGGGACGGGGAGGGTGGACGGCTGCCCTTGGCACGCAGCGGGCTTCCCCATCGGGGCTCGAGAACGGTTTCTTTCCGTACCTTTCTTTGTCATCTTTACTAACAGATGAGTCTCGTTTATCTACGTCTCTATCTCTGTCATGAGCTGCAGCGGACGCGCTACGCTCCAGCTCGCCTGGCTTCAGCCAGGGCGGAGGGGTCGGGAACGACGGAGGCGTTCGGTGCAGCCGGTTCCAGGGCTCGTGAGGGCTGCTAAAGTTCTGCACACTGGGGCCATCCTTGTGGCCGAACATTGAGTTGGGTGCTGAAATGGTGAAGTGGAGAACAAAAAGGTTTAAGAGAAATTATATAATCTGCCGTAATGAAGGTACTTACCAAAAAACTTTTAACAGCACTCAGAGTTAAAATGAATACATATTATGGGGAGCTGGAAAAGGAAAGGAGATTAACAGATTCATTAGAGGAGCGCTCGTCCTACGCTGGAGGGGTAGCTCGCAGCTTTTGTTCTTAAACCAAAGGCGAGGGGGGCGGGAGGGGGAGCTTTAAAAAGGAAAGGGGCCAGATGGGTGTCAAGAGCGCCCCATCAAACACGTCTGGTGCATGCAGAAACCCCGAGCGTGGTGCACTCTCGCGGGGGTGACTTGGGAGGAACAACGCTCGGCACGGAGGCACGGTCAAGCCGAGCCGCTACCCACAGCCCCTCGAATGGGACCGCCGCTGCTCCCGCAGCGGTAGCAGGCGGAAACAGGTGACGTCACAGCCCGGGCAGGGCCTTGACCTAAGCAGACGCGGAAGGTCTCCGCGCCGGACAGAGTCGGGAGGGCGAGCTTAGAGTTGCACTTGGGGCCTCCGGGGCCAGGAGAACATGATCTGTGGATGGCACGAAAGAAAACGTGTGGCGTGTTCAGTGGCTAGAGAATTCAGTGACTCAAAAACGAGCAGGTGCCACAACTCTTCCCCTTCTAGATACTTTTTTAGAAAACGACATGGCCCTCCCAGACGAGGGACTATGACGCGTTGCCAGCTAGCTAGCCTCAGCCTGGTACTGTTTTCCCGCTATTTCCCGTCAAGTTCTCTCAGTGCCATAATGCCAGAGGCCAGGTGAGTGCAAAATTCCCCCCTGCAATGGGACTGTAGCTAAAGTCATGGATAGTAGGGATGGAATATGGAGGAGACTGAGCTTAAGCAATGTTTTGGGAGTTCAGTCAGTGACGTCACTGATGCCCAGGAGGACATAGTCACGATGGGTCACCCTTGAGACGTTGCTTTCGACGTAAATGCACCCTCGCCCCTAACTCCACTGCTGAGCCCTGCCTTTGCGGTGACGTAAGCCAATGTGTTTCCCAAGAGGATCGTTTCCTTTTCGCTAGAAAGGTCTTGAGCCATAGACAGATCAGAGGAGACAGAGTCCAGGGCGGATTTTAAAAAGTTAGAGGTACTCACTAACTGAAGGATTTCCAAGTCCCCCGAAGGCATTGCCACCAACCGCTGCGAGGCCAGTGAACGTAGACGGACGGTTAAAAGGCTCTGCAAACACATGGGGAGGAAGGAAAAGGTTGGACTGGACTGAGTGAGGAGCGCGAAGAGCTTCCAGGCAGGTGGGAAAGAGATGTGGGAGCCCCGCCCTCTCTCTACTCAGACCCGACGTGTCCCTCCCGCTGCTACCAGGTTGTGCAAAAGGTTTTCGGTGCGCTCGGATTTGGGCACTGGATTAGCAAAATATTTATTTACGAGAGCTGTCTTTCCAGAACTGTGCCTTTTGCCCCATTCCTCTTGCCGGGTGGCGACTATCACTCAAGCCCAGCAGTGTCTTAAGACGCCCTCCTGCCCTGTAAGTTCTAACAGAACAAGTAAATGACATCTTAAAATGAGTCTCTCAGTGACGAAGCGCCGAAGTCGTGTGTATTATACACGCTGTCGCTGCACTGCGTATACACACGCGGTGTGCCTGCACCTGCTTGTCACATCCGCAGAAAATATCAAATAAATCAAGGCGGCAAAGAAAGCGTACGCCTTTGCGAGGGAGACCTACTCACGGTGAAAGGAGAAGGGATTATAACATAGCAGGTAATGTCTCCTCACCACATCATCTTGCCCCGCTGGGCGGGAAGCGGCCATCGTAAACGTGGATTCCCGGAGGTGGCCGGGCACGTGCCCACTGTGCCATCGGTCCCTTCGGGCGGGACGGCTACGGAGCACTCAGCTACTACTTTAAGGAGGTGGCGGCAGGGGTGCCGAGACACCCCGAGGATGGACAGCAGGTGCTGAAACTTGTTCCCAAGGGCCCTCATCGCCCCACGTAGTCAGGGAGGTGTCTAGGACCATGGCCGACTTGCCCGGAAGCACAGCAGAAAACAAAGGTTTTCTGAGACACGCGCGTCATTTCCCATCACCGCGGGCAACTCACCCAGGTGAGCGGCAGGGTTAAGGAAGTTGCTGTGATGAGGCGGTGGCCCGAAAGGGGTCCCGGTTGGGTGTGCAGCACCTAGAAAGTCAGACATGGCGGGGTCAGGCTTCGCGGAACGCCGGTTCCTACCATGCGGCCGGCTCCTCACTGCGTCAGGGCCCCGGGAGAACACTCGGGAGGAAACGCGTTAACGGAAGGGCACCCCGGCCACACACCGGGAGACGACAGGGTGTTGTTAGGGAGCAGAAAACCCAGCCGTGCCCTTTCTCCGGGCGGGGCTGGCCACCCCCAAATCGGGGCGTTACTTTTTCAAGATGCGGACACGCAGCCTGAGAAGTGTGGGGACATAGGCGCAAGGGTAGGGGCGAGGGGGGTGATCCTGTAACCAAAGGAGTTTGAAGAAACGCCCAGTCACAAAGTGCTAAGCGTGGTTCTTCACTGAAGGACTTCTCAGAGCCGTTAGCGTGTTCCTGGGCTCGTTTTCTGAAAGGGGAGCATTTGGCCACGGGATACTTTCTTCCCGGAGCATGTTGGGGGGGCAGGTCTTTCACTCTGAGGAACACTGAGCCTGAAACCACGTTTTACGATCCTTGGGAGCGGCTGTCGCGCAGCGGTGGGTCCGGGCCACGGTGCCTTGCCCCACGGAACCCCTCTCCCGAGGCACGTGTTAGCTGTCAGGAAGGGCGTTACAAGGCCTGGCCCTACGGAACCCGGGATCGTGCGTTGCACCAGGTGACAGGACGTGAGCGCCTTCAGGCAGCTGTCCGGCTTCGGTGCCAGGAAAAGCTCCTTTGGTCCGTGTTTGTGGACACCAGTAATCTGCCCGCCAGGGACCTTAGTGCTAGTTCAGCCGTCTCCTTTCCTTCGGTTTCCCCCTCAGAATGTATTTCTTCAAGATGCCACAGCCTCCTTTTCCTGGAGGAAGCGGGGGAAGGCAAGAGGGAGAGGACAGACACAGGGTGTGCGCACAGGAGGCAGGGGAGGCCCACATTCCTAAAGGCTGAGGGCATCCCGGCTCTCGGGGCGGCAGGCCCGGCTTCAGAGAAGAGACCGGCCGGGCTCACCGGAGGGAGCGTCCTAAGCTTATTTCAGGCATCAGTGCCCAACAGCAAGCTGAAAGTGGCTGCATTTAACACGTGTGTGTGTGAATTAGACACCGCGGCTCAAAGTTTCACCAAATTATCATTCGGGGGCAAAATCCAGTGATGCTCGTACTGAGAAAGATGGCCTCCCGGAACGGATGTATACACAGGGCCTCCATGAAGAGACTTTTCGCTTCTCCACAATCTCTTGCATTTTGTCTAAGTTCCTACAAACGACTATAAATTCCCTCAGGAAGACAGATCAAATGGAGGAGTGCTGTCCCTCCCGAAACCCTATGAACTCAGTTGATGCTCTGGGTCGCCGCTCCCTGGACTGCAAGGTCTTCGTGGGGCCTCAGGTGTGGAGGAAGCCATGGAACCCGGGAGGACGTCTGTCACAGTCACGGACTCGGAGAATTGGAAGGCACCTGAGGAGTCATCCGTTCAGTCCTGGATGGTGACTTATCCTCCACCCAGGCAATGCAAAAATGATACTCCATTTCTACCAAGCGAACACGGTCCAGAATATTCATTAGGTGTTAACAGTGTTGCCAGCTAAATAAAAATGTGGCCGCACACTGCCTGTGTAGTACAAGCTAATTAATGCTTCGATGAAGATTGGGAGCTTTGCTCAGCCCAGGGCCCCCAGGGGTGCCTTGCAGTTCCAGAATTATTGAAGCAAAAGAAGCCAATTCATCCACTTGGCTCAAACGGAAGCCAGGGAGAAATCTCTCTATTTCTCTCCAAAAATTGCTCTTAGTGTAGCTCTGTCTCAGAGCCTAGGTGCCATGGTAACAAAGCTTTCAAATATGTCCCTAGACAGAACTCACAGAGCAAAACCTGAGACCTTAGCAAATTCCATCTACCCTCAAGGGTGACTCACTTGCTTTGGCAACAAGGCCCATTATAATGATGATTTCTTGCAGTGGGGGAGTCTCTCTCTTTCTGAATGGAAGAGCCTTAGGTCAACCCAAAATGAGTCTTGGATAAAAGCCTGGGAAGGCAGCAGGCAGGATGGATGTGAAACTTGTTCCCTCAGGACCAGGAACGGGGAGCCCCGTGAATATTTATGTCCAGAAGAATAAATTCTACTTAGCACGGTGGGTATGAAGTTATGAAGCTCGTCACCAGATTGAGCGCAGCGTCGCCATTTACAAGTATTAGTGAGCGGAGCTCTGTGCGGCAAAATGGCTTTCCAAGGCCTGGATGGTAAGGCTCCTCTGAGGAGGAGGGCTGTTCTCGTTTCCTGATGCGCCTTACGGCTGTGTGTCCGCTGCCTTTTGTCTGTATGTCCTTGGAGCGGAAACGGGTCGTTCTCTGACGCAGTGACCCCCAGTTCCCACTGCCCCCGCTTTGGCACACCTAGGAGGCATTCGAAGGTTAATGAACAGATCCCTCAGGTGTTTCTACCCTGTCCTGCAAGTTTTCTACCATCAAATAATGAGCCGAAGCAACATGAGGCCCCGGAGAGAAAGATGATCTTTCTTTCTCTCTGTAATGAAAGAGGGTGTATCAGTGAAGAAGGGTCCGTCTCCCTAGACGTACTGGGATGTTGCCTTGCAAGCTGGCAGAAAGTGTAGTTTTTTTCTTTTTTTTTAATGTTTATTTATTTTTGAGACAGAGGCATGAACGGGGGAGGGTCAGAGAGAGAGGGAGACACAGAATCGGAAGCAGGTTCCAGGCTCCAAGCCGTCAGCCCAGAGCCCGACGCGGGGCTCGAACTCATGGACCGTGAGATCGTGACCTGAGCCGAAGTCGGACGCTTAACCGACTGAGCCACCCAGGCGTCCCAGAAACTGTAGTTTTTAAAGGGAAGGTTTGAGCGGTAGCCCAGAGCACAAACATAATTTATATAGCTACCTGCGAACAACATTCCTCTTTGAAGAGAAGAGTTCTCTTCAACAATAACTCTTTCCTCCAGCTCGGAACTCACCAGCGGCAGAGAACAAAGTTGAAGGCCGGGCCAGGTCATGGGGGTGGTGGATGGCTCCGAAGAGGCTGGGGCCTGGGGGGCGGCTCAGGAACTCGGGTTTCAATCCGAAGTCCAGCTTATGTGGGTCTGACTGCATCTGTTTCTAGGGGAAAAAGGGGAAAAAGAAAAGATGAAACCCCAAGAGGAACAGCAGGGAAGAACGACCTCAGCAAAGAGGCAGAGATGGAAAAAGGAGACTCTGTGAATGGTGCTCTTGGGCTGCGTGCTACAGTCAGGTTCAAGTTTACAAAAGCTGGGAGAACAACAGCGCACAAAGCACCTCGCCCTCGAATGCCAGAAAAGCAGGTCAACCTACGAGGGGCTAGTGGGGCCTGCGTCCGGACGGGGCCAGTGTTCCGTCTGTGAGGTCATACGGCCTGAGGAATAAAACCGTTGATTCAAACTCGCCACCACTCCGAAACAGTTTATTATTCGCTGTAAAGGCCCATTTTAGCAAGTTTTTAAATGATAGTATTTCAAAGCTCATTTTATTAGGAATTCTGCATGAATAATCTGCTGTGCAAATTAATCGTTAATGACTCTATGCTGTACTCTAATAGATCACAGTACATTAGTAACGGGAAGTTATGATGAAATATTTGCACGCTACAAGCTAATTTTCAGATGCTCATTGTTACATATTAAAACAAAAACAAAAATAAACAGCAGCAAAGCAGGGGTATTCATTTAACGAACAGGGGTCTTTTTCTTGCCCCTGCCCCACAACTCCCTGAGGAAGAGATCAGCCAGTGAACCATCGAGAACTTCTCGTTTTTTGTTTTTTTGGTTTTGTTTTTGAGAGACAGCAGAGAGAGAGGGAGAGAGAATCCCATACAGGCTCCACGCTGTCAGCGCAGAGCCCGAGGTCCTTGACATAAGCTTGAACTTATGAACTGTGAGATCATGACCTGAGCCGAAACCAAGAGTCGGATGCTTAAGCAACTGAGCCACGCAGGCACCGCCAGAACTTCTCTTGCGAAGCACTTGCCATCAGCTGCCATCGCTCTGTTTCCACCCAGTTATATGTAACTCATACCCTCAAGCTACTCTCCGTTCACCTTCCTGGAAGGCTATAGAAACTGGCTCACCGTTTCCTCCCTTCTGCACTGTGGCGTCATTCTTCAGGCCAGTAGCGGTCTCAAATATGGGGTTTTCTTTTTTAAAGAAGATTTTTTTAATGTTTGTTTATTTTTGAGACAGACAGAGTGCGAGCAGGGGAGGGGCAGAGAGGGAGGGAGAGAGGCAGAGAATCTGAAGCGGGCTCCAGGCTCCGAGCGTCAGCACAGAGCTGGACACGGGGCTCAAGATCATACACTGCGAGATCATGACCCGAGCCGAAGTCGGACGGTTAACTGACGGGGCCACCCAGGCGCCCCTCAAAAATGGGGGTTTCAGAGTTGCCCCACCTTCTTAATCCTCAGCAACCTTCTCTCTGAATCTCACGCCTCCCCTGATGAGCATCAACCCTGCCCCCCCCGGCAGGGGGGGCTGGAGGCTCCATGCTTCCCTCCCCGTGCCCCTCCCCCTGCCCAGCCCTCCCCGCCCGCCAGGCTCCCATCCTTCACGGCCCTTCGCCGGATTCTGACCCACTCCTCCAACCTCTGCCACCCGATTGACGCTCACCGTCCATTTGGGCCTGCACCACCTCAAACTCCCTCTTGTCTGCCCTGAGCACAGCCCCGTCCCACTGTGTACTGAAGTCAACAGGAGGCCTCTGGGCTAGCTGGCGTGAGAATCCGGGACGACCGAAGTACGCCCCTCCCTCACCCGCTCATCCGCTGTGCCCACTCGAGATGAAACGTCCCTGATCGCTTCCAGCCGGAAGCGGACAGCACGTTCCATCGCTTCTCATGCGTACGTGGGTATGGTCGCCGGAGAGTGCCGGGCAACCAGACAGCAGGGCGGGTGAGGGCCCTCTGAGCCTGGCACCCGAAGTAATCTGCAGGTGGTATTTGGGGAGTACTAACAGAATGAGGAAACGCCCATTACAGGCAAGGGGACAATGGCATTTCTGCACAAATCCACAGGGCAGTAATAGCCAGACCCCAAACCTGAGCTTCTAATTCACTACAAATCCTTGAAAATCTTCTGAGTGCCTCTTTTAATTTGGTTGCCAGATTATTTGGTGCTGCTAATACTGCACGGAACACAACACAGCACATTAACCACAACTTAGGTCCACGAAGCCATCCAAGCGGATGGCACCTGGGGATTACAAAGAGCTCGCTGGGAAGGGGAGATGAGCAGCCGTCTTCGTGTGCAAGATGGCTTCCTAATTGAATCGAGATAATGAAGGTTTTAGTCGCCGGGGACACCTTCACGGGGAGGAAGTTGCTAAAGTAGCACATACAACACCCTTCATCGCTTGTGACCGAAGGAGCTACGAGGAGGGTTGAGTCTCACCTACCGATCCGCTAATCGCCATCCTCCAGAACAGAAAGGGAACTGGCCTGAGTGTCAAAATTTAGTCAGCGGTCGTGATCTCACGGTTCATGAGTTAAAGCCCCGCGTCGGGCTCTGTGGTGACAGCTCAGAGCCTGGAGCCTGCTTCGGATTCTGCGTCTCCCTGTGTCTCTGCCCCTCCCCTGCTTGGGGTCCCTCTCAAAATAAATGAAACAAAACAAAACAAAATATTTCTGTGACAACCAGCTCTCCCTCCTTTATTTATCAGCTTTTTTTTTTTTTTAAGTTATTTATTTATTCAGAGACAGAGCCAGCGAGCAGGGGGCAGGGCAGAAAAAGAGGGAGGGAGGGAGGGAGGGAGGGGGAGAGAGGGAGAGAGAGAGAGAGAGAGAGAGAGAGAGAGAGAGAGAGAGAGAATCCTAAGCAGGTTCTGCACTGATGCGGGGCTTGAACTCAAGAATAGCAAGATCATGACCTGAGCTGACATCAAGCATTGGTTGTCTAACTAAGCCACCCAGGTGCTCCTATAGGCTTCTTATTCTCATGGAGGCCGTTAGCACTAAATGCTTGTTCGTGAAAAAATGGATTAACTGAAGCTTACTGGAATTGCTTGATTGGTCGTCTTCTCCCAGTTTTCTAGGCACACTTACACAGACATTAAATCTGAACTTGTCAGTTATTTCTGTTACAACTATGTCAACCAGTGATGCCTTATCTGGTCTGCAGAAGGCTCTTGACCCTATCACGAACCGCGAGATCATGACCTGAGCCGAAGTTGGACGCTTAGCTGACTGAGCCACCCAGGCGCCCCTCAAATATGCGGGTTTCAGAGTTGCCCCACCTTCTTAATTGTCAGCAATCTAATGGCTAGAACGCAAATGGCTGGAAAAGTGGAACGCAGTATTCATCTGTGTGACAAAAACACAGCCAAAAGAAGCAAAATAATCTGCAGGGTAACGGGCCAGAGGTGGTTCTGACAGGTACTGACTGTTTTCTAACCTGTGTCACTGGTCATCAAGATGACTAATTAATGAGAGTGTTAAAAGGTCACTGCGAACCAAACACGACGCCTGAAAGAGAAATTCTTTTTTTATTTTTTTAGGTTTCTTTTTTTTTTAACGTTTGTTTATTTTTGAGAGGGAGAGAGAGAGAGCATAAGCAGGGGAGGGGCAGAGAGAGAGAGAGAGAGAGAGAGAGAGAGAGAGGGAGACACGGAATCAGAAGCAGGCTCCAGGCTCTGAGCTGTTAGCACAGAGCATGATGCGGGGTTCGAACCCACGAACCACGAGGTCATGACCTGAGCTGAAGTCAGACACTCAACCAACTGAGCCACCCAGGCGCCTCAAGAAATTCTTAACGCCACGTGTTGCTGATGGAAGCTTAGTAGCATCACATAGGGTCTAAAGGGCTCTATCAGCTTCTCAAAGTCATAAAATGAAACCAATGCCCCAATTCTTACAGAAATGCAAACTTCCATGTGTGGCTGTTCCCAGACACTCTGTTATTTTCTGTATAAACACGTGATTGCTATAATTAGATTACCACCGCCCCCCCCCCCTTTTTGCAGGATTTAATCTAATCTGGATCAATATGATGACAAAATCCTCTAAAAGGAAAAAAAAAAACCATCAGGGAGTTCTTGGTTTATTCCTATTTTATCATTTTACTGGCGGTTTCCCTAATTAATAGTAAGATTTCCTAATAGCATCTTCCTGCCAGTGGATCTTTAGAAGCTGTTTAAATGCCTCCTCCCTCCATCCGGAGATCCCCCCCACCCCCCCGCCCCCGCCCCATGCTCCTGTCCCCCTGCCCCCCTTCCCCCGCCAGACCAGGAAGGCAAGACTGACCTTGACTTTCTGTTGGTGGTGGTAGATTTGCCAGGCGATGTGAACATGCATAGCACACCACTTCCCTGGTTTCTGGAACAACAAAGAGCAATGTGGTCACAAGGAAGACCTTCCAGAGCACAGCATCTCCCAATTCCTTCAGAGCTTTGCAGCAGATTTTGGCTGCCGACGCTCTTTTTCACGGCCCGGTTGTGCTCAGTCCGCCCTCCAAGTGCCCTCTCTTAGCGGCTGCCCAGGGCCCGGGCCTCGGGGAACCCCGGTCAGCTCTGCCCCTCCTCCCTTGGGGCCCGAGCTGGAAGCCACTGCTCAGAAAGCCACACTTGACGGGGACCTCCCCGGTTACCGAGCACAAGATGGCAAAAGCCCGAGCCCTACTCTGTGTCTCTTCTTTCTTTTCTGGTGCCAGCTGGCAGAGCGGGAGAGGGGGAAGCTGTACCTAACAAATGCGGCCATGCTACCATGCAAATCGGCTGTTCAGAAGAGCTAATTAGGGAGCGTCTGTGAATCGGTTCAAAACAAGAGAGGGTACAGAAGAACCCGCGTAGCCTCCCCCAACGCGGTTTTGTGTTAACCCCCAGAGCGGAACAAAGAAATTCACATTTTCATTGAAGCCCTGTTCCCACAAACGCTTCGCTAAGAGTCAACTACCCATTGGTGTTTTTGGGTGCCGCTCGTTCCCAAGTGAAAAGAGAAGAAACAAAGAGAGCTGGTTCCTTCCTGTGCTCTAGGCCTCTGCTGCCGTCGCGTCTGGGAGTGTATCAAGCCATGTCTCTCAGATCAGTTCATGTCTTGCTTTCCAAGCAGAGGAGTAACTGAGTGAGCTGTCTTACCACCCTGGAGGGCAGGGACCACCTCCTGCCAATCCGTTTGTAGTCTTGTTGCGTAACCTACTCATAAGCTCCCGACATGCGCTCAGTAACTACAGGCCAGATGAGAGGAAACGCTGCCCCATTCCTACATCGGCAAAGGACAGACGCTTCTGGTTTCTATATTAAGGAGCTGTTTCTGAAAGATATCCTTAAATCCAAGTCTGGGGTCAGTTCTCTTGTCATGAAATCATGGGTCATCTGAAATCACCTACGTGATGACACAGTTCTCCTTTGTTTCGCTTTGGAGAAATTGAATTATCTGATGAGAGGCACCAGAAATGGGTTAAGTGTAGCTGGAAATCTATCCATCCATCTTCCATCCGACCATCCCCCTCCCCAGTAAGTCAGCGTTTATTCAGAGGTCATCTCTTGGCCACTCTCCAGACCACTCAAGACGTTAACAAAACTAATGCTTAGTATGTCCCTCTTCTGCACCAGAGAAATAGGTTGAATGGCTCTGAGGGTCAACATCACGTACCACAGAACGAGGCAGCCACCAGCCCAGATAAATAGATGGATCTATCTATCTATCTATCTATCTATCTATCTATATCTTCTAGGTGCAGGAGAGACAGCAGAGCTCAGTGAAATCCTAATTTCTGCCTTTAGCTGAAGACTTCCCACGTACGTTCCCACTAGTCAAGCTTTCAGCAGCCCTCCCAACAAGATACGGTGCCTCAGTTGAATGTTCTGTTTGCTTTCCCTCAATGGCCTGGCTTCCTCCAACACTCAAAGCAACACAATGTGGGCCATTTCCAATTACACTACCTGAAAAGCCCAGCCACTCTCCTCCCAACATTTTATTCCAACGTTTCTATGGCTTGTTTCCTTGTAATGGATTTGTATTTTTAACCCGCAGGGAGTCAAACAGAGGTTGCAAAACAGTTCTAGAAGAAGCTCTCTTACCCTTAACATAGGTCTGAAAGGATCTGTCAACTGTGAAGAGAAAATGACAACTCGGTTACATGCCTGTCACTCAAACAATTGCTCTAATTAACAAATTTGTAGTGCTTCATTAGGAGGGGAAATTAAAATGTTAGAATTTTACTTTTAAATGAAGCCCTTTTAGAGAATAATTAACCCATTTTCACACGATCAAAAGTGCCAAGCGTCCCTTCCCCCACTTCACAAGCCTGGGCACGTCCACGCTGACAAGCCCCCGACCAAGTTTAATCAATAGCAATTTGCCCTCCGGCAACATGATTTGCTCACATTACACATCTGAACAGCCCTTCTAAGCACACCGCCTGGGTTCTAAGGGAGGACGGCCTCCGGACCGTAGACCTGGAAGCCTGGGTACCCAGGGGTTTCTGGGAGAGCTGTCCTCTTCCAGACGTAAGGTGGAACCAACGCACTCCGTGTGATGACCGCACACTACTTAGAGGTATTACACACTTTTGGAAGGTTCACTAAACATCGTAAAAATACTTACGTAGCTAGTTCATTTTTAACTTCTACCTAACTCTGGTCATCAGTTTCTGACTGCCCCTTAGCCAGGGAAAAAGACGATATTGTAAAAAGTCACCGTCTGTCCACATTTACTATAAAGCCAAACGTAAGTAACAACCCACGAGACAAGACTGCATCTTTTGTAGAACTTCCAATTGTTTTTGAGAGGCGGTAGAGGTGTGCGTTATGAACAAGTGACATAACCTAAGCGCGAGGGACATTTGACTCAGGTCACAGGAGGATTCTGCATTACAAGTAGGGGCCAGGAGCGCTGTTGGGGTTGGGGGGGGGGTGTGCGGGGAGAGGGTCCTGTGACGTCCAGGAAGAAAAGTGCTTCACGCTTTTCCATTCAAAACAGTTTACAGTTACTTCTTCGGTGAGAAAATGTAAGGGGACATAGACAGAGAAGACTGGTCAAACAGAAACTACACAAGCCCACTTCCTGGGCTTGGACCACAAGCCATTTGTCTTCTCCCCTGCTGGCGGGTCCCCCCCTTGTGTCATCAGCCACAAGGGAGTAGCGGAGATTTTGTGCTCTAAGAGTGACTGGCATTTTCTTGCGCAAACTAGAAGGAACAGCTCCCGCGGCAGCTCGCTCAGATGGGCTGAGGAAGGCGCACGACCTGGGCCGGCTGGCCCGCAGAAACAAACAGGCCCTGGCGTTACCTGTGACCGAGCCTGACTTTCTTCTACGTACCCTCGGGTCCTTCTGGAGCAGTGTGTGCGGGACGGTCCCGGGTCGAGCAGCAACATCGATAGGGTTGGAGGTCTACAAATTAATCAGACCACAGCTTAGGAGGCATAGAACACATGACCTGAAGAGCAAGATCTCTCTTTTCCTTCTAAAATATGCAAGTCAAACGTCGATTTCGTTTGTTTGTTTCATTCTGGAAGACGATGAGAGTTCACAGAGGCATCTCCCCCAGTTGATCGCACATGTTCTTCAAGAGGACCCGCTCCCTAGTTTCTCCAGGGAGCCTGACCCGACGTAGTCCTGTCTAGGGAAGGCTGTCCTGTCTAGGGAAGGCATCCAAAAGCGGAGACGTGGACCACATCACTTCTCACCGCAGTAAGAAGCACAGGACCAAAGAGAAGAAACATGTGAAAGGACTGCCCCCAAATCCATCTTCTTCTGAGACACGGACAGCCCTGTCACTGTGTCTTTTGTGTTATCACCAAGCACTCTAAGAACTGCTTGCGTGAACGTCGCGGCCATTTGCTGTACCAGGTGCCCCTCATCGGAATAAGTGCAAGTGTTTCACAGACATTAAGCGAACTCTAAATTTTAACTACGGTAATTCGGCTTCATCTTTCCGAAACCACCACCATTCTTGAATGTCATTCGTAACAATAACCTTATCCACAGGCTTGTGTCCTTTGAATTTACAGCAACGACAAAAAAGCCTACTTCTGGCACACGCAGTCAGTCCCTACTATCTGGGGGGGGATGAAGGAGTCAGGACATGTTTCACCAGGTATCTTACTGCAGAAACCACAACTTCTAGGACTCCCGTCACACCAGAAGTTAACGCGGGTGGGAAAAGAGCTCAAGCTTAGGCACAAAGCTTGCCTATAAGGAGAAGGGAGGGGAGGGGGAAGCATGAAAGAAAGAAAAGCAGTCAGCTGCTGTACAACTAACAATTAAGCTGGAGTTGTTAACAGCCTGATTTGCATACATATGAAGAACTCCGCTAATGAACTGCAATCTACATATTCAATCAGTAAGATGGCCTGGAAAGGCCTATTTCAACACCAAGAGAGACACTTTCTTGCCCAGATGTAGTTTTCTGTGTGATTGGATAATTGTGAGTGAGGGAAATAGTCTAATTTATTAAATGACCTAGCAGTCTGTTTGGAGAGGCACTGGAGAGTTGGTGCAGCCCAGAGGGGACAGACCAGGGCCCAGGGTGTGAGGGTGCAGGGAATGGCAGACAGGGGAAGGGGTTGAAAAATCATTGTCATTTCATCCCAAGACAGGAGGGTTGCACAGAGCCATCACGCAAGTCCCAGGTATGGATAACCTGGCCTATAAGCCACCATTCCAAGCAGATAAATGTCACTTCTGAGGTGTACCTCGTCCTACCCCCAATGCTTTTAAATGTCTTTTCCTGTTTCTAGTTTTATGACAACGTGCCTCTAGAAAGGCAAAACGCGCTCATGCTGGAAGACCCTGGCCCCAATCTGGTGTGTTCTCTTAGAAATGAGATCGGGAAACATAAACAAATAAAAAGGAAAACCAAAAACCACACACAGCAAACTTTCCTACTTAAAGAGTCTGAGGACGGTTACTAACATACCTGCATTTCACTTTTGTATGAAAATAAAGAAGGGGCTGTGATAAAGTCGCATAAGGGCAGAGTGTTCTGAGAATGACTCCTCCCTATTGACCTTCAGAGAGAAGCCTAGCCCCAGATGAGTAGGATAACACTGAGTAGGTAGAAACGAGTTTAGTTATTTAAAGGGCAAAAGGTTAATTTCCCATGAGGCTGTTGGTCTTGACCTTGGTAAGCATGACCACGGCTGAGGGAGGACTGAAGCAGAGTAGAGCCAGAATTTGCAGACAGACAGGGCTCAGGAGCAAAATGGGGAAGAGGGAGCAGAAGCGTCTTCCCCTCACACAACTGGAAGGATGCAATTTTAGTTTGGAATTGTTCCCTTCCTGTCTCTTACAATCAGTCAAGGCTCAGCTCTGCCTCTTTGCTCATAACATGTAACTCGAGGACAACTTGGTGCACACATATCTGACATTTCATACATTTCCTGACCAGAAGCTTATGTCCACAATACTGGCAATAAAATATATATATACGTATTCTGTATATTTTCAAGATTGTAGGAAATCGCGGCTCAGCTGAGATTACATGGATAATACAGATTGAAAATGCAATTCGGGGCTGAGGTTTAAAACTCAGAGGGCTCGCAAAAAAAAACCCCCAAAAAACCCCCAAACCCAAAAAACCAAACCAAACAAAAACGTCGCTCTAATCCCAGTGGTCACTTCGGATTGGGAAGGTTCGTCACTGGCGGGCGACAGGATGCAGAACCCACCCGCACGCCCAGCCTGGGGCTCGGCTGGTAAAGGTGCTTGCCTATTTCCACGGTAAGGTTTCTTACCTTCGGCTGAAATGCTCCTTGTAGTGAACCAAAAGGACCAGTGGGTGGAATCATAGGGGGGATGCCCGATACTGCAGGAGGGTAGGAATGGAAGAGCTGTGGCCAAAGACGGAGAGGGGAAAAAAGATTTTAGTAGGAGGCAAATGATACATTCCAATTCCCTTCCCATAGAACGACATCGACATTAGCAAGCCAGATAATCTCAGTTTGATGCTATTAGTCAAGAAGCCAGGATGAAATGATCACACAGATGTGCCATGAATGCTTAACTTAAAAAGTTAAAAGTAGTTCAGAATCAATCAGCCAGCAAATGATGTCCCAGACGAGGACATCATTAGAAAGGGAGCTTTTCTAATTATTAATTGTTAAATCGGATAGAAGACCTAAATGGTTTGAGATTTTAATGTGCGTCAAAAACAGGAGGGGTGCTGAGCCAAATAAGATGCCCGGAAAATTACAAGTTAATTAGAAAAAGGAAAAAAAAAAAAAGAAAAAAAAAGAAAAATTAGGGAAAAAGGAAGAAAAAGAAGCGACTCTTTACGAGTTGCAGGATTTTATACCATTAAAACTCAATTAGTAATTTTAGATTTTTAATAGTTTGAGGAAATGAGAAAATATGCACAATCCTTGCTTCATTACGTTGTTCCAGAAGTGGCAGTTTCAGAGGACAATTTAATTGTCTCATCTCAAATGAGGACAAATATTTGTGGGAGGGTAAAACGTGCACTTACAACGGAGCTACTGTTTTCTAGAAGGTGGACAAGCTCACTGGGGGCTACCCAGACCCAGCCCTTGCTGTGTCCGACCACTCAGTGCAGGGAGAAGAATGATTCTGAATTAGGAATATGAATTTTCTGGAATTAAGAGGACACGATGGAGGGAAGAAATATGCAGCAATACCGAACACAAGGCACAGACATCGTTTCCTCCTTCTAGAAATTGAGTATTTCCGAGATCCCACTGCTCTGATTCCATTTACTTTGATCAAACCACCATACAGACATTTAAGTAATGGCCCACCTTTCGGGTTGCGTAAAATGTCAAAAACACGATAATAAGACCTCAAGCTTTTCCTAATGATGCCTTTCTGTTTGCTATTTCTAGGTAATGGCTGAGATGCCCATTTTGCAATCCTGTTTTCAGGGCACATACTTTTCTGTGGGTCTTTATTTCATTTTGCTCCCTTCAATGATGCAGCAAAAGTTTTTCAGACTAATTGATATTGAACTAAATCCACTTAAACAGTGATTGCAAGCCAAGTGCCCTCATTTAAAACTACTTTTAAGTCTAAAATTGTGTTTTAGATACTTGAGCGCATTCCATCTTAATTCCCCTTATAACGTCCTAATCCCCAAAGCAGGGGAGACTAAGTACTTCATACATTATCCACTATAACTAATAAAATGAAATAACCCTCCCCCCCAGTATACTGTATGAAGCAGTGTAATTAAATACATGCCACACTGAAACACACTCAAGTCTCTAATACTCCGCCTCTCGGTGGGTATATTTCCTTTAACGTTTTCAATACAAAAATTAGATATTTTCATCGTTGTCCTTCTGCTGTTATAGTCCATGACTGACCCTCTTAGAATAGAGCTGGACTCCCCACCCCCCACCCCCCCGGATGAAAAATCTGAAGTACCTAAGTAATAAAACATAAACCTGCCGGAAACTCAGGCCCCCGGGCTTTCTCTCTATCGTACTTCTAGGACCGCCGGTGGCACACGCACGTAGGAAGGCACTACACTTTGTCCAGATTTACTCAGAAGTAAATCTGAGCCACTGGCTGAGCACGCTAAACTGTCTCTAGGAATGACTTCCTTAGCTAGTCCTTCGCTGAAATCCACAAACACAAAGGGCAGAAATCTGATGACCCTTAAGGACGGCACCACTCGCGGGACAGCGCTAAAGAGGAAGCCCAGGCGTCTGCTGCATTTTGCACGTCCGTTAAAGAAAAAAAAAAAAAATGCTTTTGTATCACAGTGCTGTGAGCAGAAAGTGCCAGAACAACGTGGGGCTCCGGCACTCGGATATACTTTCCGCATCTCTTCCTGAGGAGGCTCCCTCACGTTATGTCTGCACGTCTCTAGAGTAACTGATGCTTAATTGCTTTCTAATATCTTGTAGTTTTGACTTCTCGGCTGGCTACACTCTGGACTAAGGCAGTGCCTGATTATCTGGTTCAGAGTAGGAATGAGCTCACAGGCTTTGCTGATCTACTGAGGAGCACTTCTTTCCAAGCAAGCATAGGTGAGGACGGATGGACAACGTGGCTACAAGAAATTACTCCTCTTCTTTCTTTCTGGTGTCGCTTGAAAAATATGAATAAACCACTGAGCAAAGAAACTTGCAAAATTTCAGGTAAGAAGGATGCAGTATTCACTCCATAATCAAAATATCATGGTAAGATGTACAAGGTGTTTGTCTTAAAAGATAAATAAGTAAAGCCCTCGTCTCACGTCTCAACTGAAATGTATCGAAATAGGCTGGTGCCGATTTCAGTTCTAGAACCGTACTCTTTAACGTGGCATAAAAGAAAAAAATTTTTTGTTACATAAAGAAGAACGAGGTTAAAGGGGAAAAACCATGTATTTCAATCTTAGGACCCTCTTTTACTGAAATGATAGTTTTTGGTTTTGGTTGCAACAAGCCCAGGAGAACACGACCAGCCACGTGGGAGAGGGGTCTACATTTAGTCAGGAGGAAATGAGAATCTGTTTTTGGAGGACTTAGGAGTCAAAAAAGACGAACGACATTCTGTTCGGAAGAAATACTTCACGTTGATTCTGGGAAATCTGTGTTAAGGATGTTTTGGGCAATTCCTGAAATCCTGGGATTCCAGGGTCTCCTGCGGCCACAGTGATTCGAGTGCAGACCCCCCACTTTGAGGACAGACGCCTGGCTCGCAGTGAGGTTCACCTGTGCTTTAAGGTGTCAGGCGCGCTAATGATCTTTTGATTCGGAAGAGGATACTGCATCTTTACCAGAAGCAAACGTCACAAAAGCAAGCATCCAAAGTGACGAGGCGCAATGGGGATTCTCGCAAAGATGATTAAGGAAGGCTGCTAGTCATTTACTGATCTGTGGCAAGAGGACAAAAATGGAAAAGCAGTTACATTGAATGTGTAGCATGGTAACAAGACTCACACTGTGCCGGTAGAATGGGTCAACTTTTGTAGGGTATTTGTCAAACTGTAAAGGGATCAAAGCAAAAGCTAGTTACTTAAAGAGTCTACAATTCTGTTCACGGCTTCGGCGGAGGCAGCCCTGAGCGAGCTTCTCCGCCGTTAATTAGGCTGTCAACAGACTCCACGACCTCGTTGTACGTGAGAAACCGTTCTTGACTCCTGAGTCCCTCCGACAAGACAGGGGAAACCAAAGTGAAAACCCAGACGGTGCATTGCGGTCCTGGCCACACCGGAGAGTCATTTCGGTCTACATTTAGAGACTGGCATAAACCAGACCTTGAAACTGGAGAAAAGGGGCAATTATTCAGATACATCAAAGAGAAGCGAGCATTTGGTCTGATTTATCCAGAGAGTTCCCTCCATTTCCATCTTCCTTGTGGCTGAAGAACTGTATGTTCAGCCACCTGCTGAAACGTATTAGACCCAAATATAAAGGAATCTGGGAGAGGTCTTGGAACTTTTCTTTTGAGCAGAAAAGAGTATCCCACCGCTTCCTCTAAATAACGTCAACGTCCTGGTGCTACAACCCCCCCTTAGTAAGATTTGATTTAACAGCCCACTCAGGCTGCCATAAACTCTTTCCCCAAATATTAAGCCCTTAAAAAACATAACTGTTGGGAAGGACAACAATTCATCCAGAAAAAAAAGATACAGGATTTACTATAGGAAAACATTTTGGTCCCAAGGCCTCATCTCTAATGTTCTCCTAAATAAAATTTATAAGATAAGCTTTAAAATTCCATCTTTAAAAACATTAAGTAGAACAAAATGGGAGGGGGAGGGAGGAGAGGACGCAAAGTTTGGTGAAGGGCGCACCTCTTAAAATCACGGAATTCAAATCTATTCTCGCCATGCCAACACTAACTGCCTTCAAATCAAGTATTTCCTTAAATATGAAAAATTAAGTCAGTAAAACACTCTAATCCTCACTGTGGCAGACAGGGCTCTATCTCAGAATACTTAGCACCCTAATATGGGACTGTTCACTACAGTTTGTAAGTTAAAAAAGAAAAACAAATCCCAGGTGGCTCATCCAGCAAGGGCCAGCCCCGGGTCAAGACCGAGATCGTGTCCTTGGCAATGGCAGCTCTCATCACGGGGCCGACTTCTGCCCCTGTGGGTGCATCACTCCCTGGCCACTTGCCGACAGAGCAGGATGCCAGACTTGGGCACCGTCTTATGAAATACAAAAAATATAACCCCCGCCCCCAACAAAACAGGCTTGGGGAGCCCCCTGAAAGAGCAGGGGGTAACGGATACAGTCCAGATCTTCTGACGGCTCTCTCCCCTCCTCGGCCCTCCTCCTGACTCCCAGTATTCTATGAGCATCTGTTTGCTATTATGACTTGGTGCGAAGCACCGACAGATACATTTTTACACCTGGTGGCGACCCCCCCAAGATGCTCAAGAAGGCACAACTGCCCTTGAAGAAGTTAACTACCGACACTGGCTGGGACTGCTTGGAGGGCATCTAAAATACCCTCCCCTCCGCCCACGCGCACACGCAGTGCTGGACAGAACTTGCTAGAAAGAGGCTCCTGCCTCGGGCCCCGGGTCAGCGCTGCCCGGAGCAGGGCGCACTCCCTTCTCTCCAGCCAAGACGGACGAGGCCAAAGGAGGCCCCTAAGTGGCCAGCGCTCCCCACCCGGTCTCCTGTGCCCCGACGGCCCATTCCGCCCCGGCGTGCTGCACAAAAGAGAGTCGTGCTCTACTTATCCTCACATTTCTGCCTGGGGTACGCACCATGGGAGGTGCTGGCGTCGGCATGATGGCGGTGGGGGGGATGGCGTGGGGGAACGGCGTGAAGGTGTGCTGGTGCGTGTGCTGGTGCGTGTGCTGGTGCTGGTGCTGGTGCTGGTGGAACTCGGTCCGCAGGTAGGGCGGAGGGCCCAGGGAAGCCCCGCGGTCAGCACTCTGAGAGGCCAGAAAGCGTGTGTTCAGTTCCTGTCGCAAGATGTCTTGCTCTGGAAAAGAAGGAAAGGGAGAGGGTGATGCTTCCCCCCCCACCCCCAGTGGTATCCTTTGGATAAGGACACCCGAGGCCCTGACCAGAGAGGTCGGCGGGGCCGAGGGCACCCCCGAGGGCCCCTGTGCCCCCCGGATGGAAGGGAACAACCAACCAGAGGATCCTGACGCCCAGTCACAATGGGATTGCGTTCTTCCAGCCCCTAGGCTTTCGGGGACAAGGCTCCAGGCCGAACAGCCAGAGGTCAGTTTTTGGCTCTGTGACTGCCAGCTCAGGGAGCCTGGGCGTGGCGGGGGGTGGGGATATCACCCACCTGGGTCTCAGCTCCCTCATCTACCACAGGGGGACAATATTGATGGTTCAAGGAATTAACATCGTCGAGTGCGCACTGATCTCTGTTAACCTGGCTGTGTTCCCATGCCCTCGTCTTCAAGGGGGAATGTCTGCCATGGTGGGTCAGCACGACTACAGGGGCCCAAACTTGGGATACCAGCCTGGTCAATACAGGTGAGGAGAGAAGAAGCCAGTATCTAAGGCTGGATTTTGTTAACACTTAAAACTCTGGGATACCTTGGAGCGAAAAGCGCATCCTCCCCTCCCAAGAACGCAGAAGGCCCTACTCCTTGAAAACAACCCCCTTAAACCAGGATGGAATTTAAAGAGACTGGAACAGAACAGTCGCGGGCCTGGTGAAGTTTCCGTCCCTCGAATGGGATGACCGGGCGTATGTAATCCGTGTTCTACCACGTAGCGCGTGGCCTTATTTGGAAGAGCCTCTGGACTTCCAACCAGCTGGCTCCCCTTTGGCTGTGTCCGAGCCTCCTGGGCTGCGCTAGGTGGGTAGGGGGCGGCGTGTATTTCTGCCAAACCTCAGCCCACGAAGGACCGACCGGAGGCGGGTTACAAGAGTCTCTATAATAAAGCAGCAACTGCTCAGTCAATAAGACCTAGCCATGAAGGACACACAGGCAGCGGTGAGGCCCCAAGTGTGGGAGACGGGAGGGCAGGTGGGCGAGGTCGGCCCCCCCTCCTACCTGAGTAAGTGCTTCCGGCCGGGTGTCCGGGGACCTGCAGACTCCCCGAAGTCAGAGGTGGTGGCGGAGGCAGAGCCGTGGGAGGGGCGAACATATTGGGGTGATGTGAGTGTGCGGGGGGCTGGAGGGTGGGTGTGAAGCTGTGCAAGGGGCTGTGGTTGGGCAGTGACAGGGGGAACGGGGAGGCCGAAGGGTGGTGAGAGATGTGAGGCGGGGCGGGCTGAGTCTTTGCTGGGGTGCTGCTTCTGCTACTGCTGTCGGAGTGACCAAAAAAAAAAAGGAAGGAAGGAAAAAAGAGGTAAGCAATTTATTTTCTTAAAAAAAAAAAAAAAATCCTATCTCACTGCCCAAAGCCGTGCAATGCTTTCTCCTGCTCCTTCTTCTTTATAGACCCTCCCTCATGCCCACAAGAAGCCTCTGCTAAAATCATAACCACAGGGGCGCCTGGGTGGCTCAGTGGGTTGAACGTCTGACTCTTGGTTTCGGCTCAGGTCATGAGCTCATGGTTTGTGGGATCGAGCCCCGCATTGGGCTCTGCACTGAGGGCACAGAGCCTCCTGGGATTCTCTCTCTCCTTCTCTCTTTCCCCTGCTTATGCTCTCCCCCCCTCTCTCTCAGCGGTGAACACTTGGTGACCCGATGGCGGCCGGAAACTCACGTCGGCTCCCCCTCTGTGGCCAGATTCTCACCTCTGCCCCTAGAAACCCTGCGCCTTCTGTCCGTCCTCCACTAGCCACATTTCCTCCACTTTACAAAGATGGACGAGAACAATGGCCTGAGCTCACCCTGTCTGACTGCTGCCCCTTGATGAAGAAGCACAGATAGCAAGGTGAACCAGGGAGCCCCTCATCACCGCTGTGGTCTGGAGGGCCACAGAAATGAACCCTGGCAAAGGCAGTTTCCTTCCCCTGTCCTAGACAGGAAAACAGCCCGCCCCAGAACCCCCCTCGGTCACGTCACAAGGAAAGCAAAGCCCTACTAGGTTAGAATTACAACCTCCGGGGCAAGCGAGGGTGGGCCACGCTTGGCCCCACACCCGGGTTTCTGTCTCCCTTTCCTCCGCGGTTCCTCCACTGAGCTACTCTGAAAACTTTCCTTTGTAGCTTGGCAAAGACAAGGCAGGAGAGCCTGGATCGCCACACGGGAGCTTCTCTGTCTCCTGTCCAGCTAGCTTCTCCTACGCCCCTCTGACCCACCTTGGAAGAAGTACGTCGTAACGGGAAAACCTCAGCCGGAGTCCCCTGGTCCCCATCTTCCTGACTCTGGAGTTGCAGCACATCCTCTCATGGGGGCAAATCCCTCCCTTCTAACAATCTCCTAACACTGGGGGCGCCTGGGTGGCTCAGTCGGTTAAGCCTCTGACTTCGGCTCAAGTCACGATCTCATAGTTTGTGGGTTCGAGCCCCACGTCGGGCTCTGTGCTGACAGCTCAGAATCTGGAGCCCGCTTCGGATTCTGTGTCTCCCTCTCTCTCTCTGCCCCTCCCCTGCATGTGCTCTCTCTCTCTCTCTCTCACACAAAACTAAATGTTAAAAAAATTTTTTTTAAATCTCATAACGCTGGGTGCTGGTAGGTTTCCCCTCGTGGCCTCTCTCCAGGACAGGGTGGGGAGCTCCCCTCTACACTGTCTTATGCACACTCCCTTCCCTTCCTGCCTTTGCCCCCCCCCCCCCCCCCCCCCGCCAGGAGTCTCTGCAGCTGTTTTAGTTCTTCCCAACGTCCTCTCTCCCCAACCCAGGCCAACCTGCCCTCTCCCAAGAGCCCCGAGCCTCGCGGGGCCCTCTCCTTGTCCCCTGGTCTCTGCCTCCCGGGGAACAGTGTCAGTGTTTGCAATGTCCTTGGGAACCCCTTCCCCACCCCTGCCTGCCGGTCCCGAAGAAGATGGCAAAAGTCAGGCCAAAAAAAAACAACAACAACAAAAAAGCAGGTTGCTCACCTTAAGCTGTTGAGGCTTAAGCTACTGCTGTTGTAGGCGGACAATGGCTGGGTGAGGCTCTGGGATGAGGGATGGGCCTGCACAGGCGGGAGACTCTGGTGGAGCAGCTGGGTGGGGGACTGTGGCCTCGGCGGCCTCTGCACCGGAGGCTGAGGGGCGGGCTGAAGCTGGGCCTCTGGGGGCGCCTGTGGTGGCTGTGTGCTTGGACGCGGGGGCTGAGGCGGGGCCTCTGTGCGCCGCACCAGGTCGGGGTCTGGAGAAGGAGCTCGGGGCTGGGGTTCCGCCTGGGGTTGGGGTAGCGGCTGGGGGACCTGAGGGCAGGGGTCTTTAAGCACCACGGGCTCAAAGATGGGCTCTTTGCAACAGTCCTGGCTCTTCTCCTGGCTTCTCTCTAGACCGGATATCTTGGGGACAATCGGCCCTGCATCCTGGCTGTCATGTTCGGGCAGTGTGCCGACACCTAACTCCGGATCTGTGCGGGGTGGGGGGAGAGCAAAGACAAAACCACAGGTAATGACACGTGAGTGTGAAACGAGGAGCCGAAAGCCAAGTCCAAGCCCGGATTCCGGGTCGCACGGTCTCAATGACGCGGGATGGCCCAGGGCCGCCTCCTGGCTTCCTGTCCTCACGTTACCACGTGCGGGACACGAGCACACCGTGAACACGGAAAGACGGGCCGGCCGGAGGAGGCTGCATTCCAGAAAGCAGCCTAGGCCACCAGGGTCTGAAAGTGGATGTCTTCCTTAGTCTTGACAAAACCTTTCATGCAGTAAAATTAAGAAACAATAGCCGGCAAGTTGATCTCTCCCTTTTAAAACCCATACAGTTCTTGAATATACAAAAGAGCGGTGTTTTCAAACAGCAAGTGAAGCAAATGTTATCGAACCACCCACAGATGTTCCTTCTTGGCCTTGCGTCTTCCCCCTTCCCATTCTGACCGATGAGACACACTTGACATTTACAGAAATAATTTTTTGTTTGGCAAGTGCTAAACTGTGGTCAAACGGCGGGCCTCCTCGTGCTCGCCAAGTGATCCTGGCAACGTCTGAGATCCAAGGTGCAAACATGAATTCAAGTCAATTTACAGTCAGCTATACAAAGCCAGACCTTTTAAAGGGTCCCCCACGCCCCCGGCCACCGGAAGGGTGCAGTGCTGAACGAGGAGGCAAAATTCCTGTTATGAATTTAAAAGGTATGCGCTCCTCTCCAAGGCCCCAGACATCTATGCCACATCTCACAGAGTGTTTATTTGATCACCGCATAAGCCAAACTCCATAAAATCCTCTAACAGAAGAGTGAAAGACAAATACGACATTAAATAGAAAGAAACGTCCCTAGTGATGAGTTATGCTTTTGTACACATCGGGGAGGGGGGGCAGGGAATGACCCTTCTCACTACTTTGTGCTAAAAAAGCCATCGTTTTATTGTCACACAGCTCAGAAACAGGGAGAGAACCGATTACGATACTCTCTGAAATGAGGATGTGTTCCAGGCATTCCAAAATAAACTACTCTGGGCCCCCAGCTTTTTCTTCCAATCTCACTGGATCGAGTGTGGAAAGTATTCTTAACGGTCCTATCAATTTCTGTGGATGTCCTCTTAGGTACACACACTTGCCTCTTTCTCCCCTGGAATTTGCAACAAAGTGACCCGTTATTTTAAACGTTCTTTTGGTAAAAAAAAAAAAAAAAAAAAAAAGATCAAGCGTATAACATGCACAAAAGCAGAAGCAAACTGGGTTTATAAACAAAGCACATTTTGGGGCTAATGTGACCCTGGCTATCTTTACAACTGCACGGGCAGCGTGCAAAGAAAGTCCCCTCTTGGCACGTTTCAGCCACCAAAGGATAAAGCATCCAATAAGACCTCGGTGAAAAGTAATTCTAGACTCCTGGCATCCCACTCACACATATTTCCATCCAGTGCTGTCCTTCAGAGCCCTTCTGGGAAGATTTTTGCTAACGATAAGCTGAAATTTTATGAATTCCACAAACTTGAGAGCTGAGACAGAACATCAAGATTCTTTTTTTTTTTTTTTAATTTTTTAAGTGTTTTTATTTATTTCTGAGACAGAGAGAGACAGAGCATGAGCAGGGGAGGGGCAGAGAGAGAGGGAGACACAGAATCGGAAGCAGGCTCCAGGCTCTGAGCTGTCAGCACAGAGCCCGACGCGGGGCTCGAACTCACAAACCGCGAGATCATGACCTGAGCCGAAGTCGGACGCCCAACCGACTGAGCCACCCAGGCACCCCATCAAGATTCTTGATGTGGACAGGCCCCGTTCAGCCCGAACTCCTAAATAAGGAGAGAAGATCCTTTACCTCCATTCACACCTAGGGGCTCTGGTTGGGCTTTGCTTTCAATGTTTTTTCTATCATTTCCACAGCAAGAAATTACACGAGCTCACTGAAATACACCGGCTTCCTACAACGCAAGCTGGTTAGTTAGGTCCACGGCACAAGCACTACCACCCCAGACATCCTAACGGGACACGGTCTAAGAGATTTTCCTCAGTGAGAAGTTCTGGATGCATAAGCAAGGGTTCTTCCCACTCTGACACTCCCGACGGCTAATTAGGATCATTATGCTTGCTATAACGGCAGGAACACATTTCTCTCCTTTTGAAGTGCTTTGTTCTCTCCAGGCTGGGAAGGTGAAGGAGAAATACATAAATGTTTTCCATCTCATTAAATTTAAATTCAAATCCATGTTCCCCCGCCCCAAATCAGTGTCCAAACGAAGTTTCTCTCTGACATAAAAGAAAGTTTCATTCTTCCAAGGGACACCACCCAGAGAACATCGTTTCGATTTTCCTTATGCCGGTAAGGAAGCACATTAGAAACACATAGATAAGTGCTTCGTCTATGTAGCTTGACTATATTTATCTCCTTGTTCTTTATTTAATGAGCCTCTAGAATGAGGACAACACAGCCAAGTTGGCAGGGGGCGTGGCGCAGCCTTGGGCTTGCTTCCCAAGGCTCTGTAAAGACAAAGGGGGTTGGCTTTCGTGTCTCCTCTGTTGCCCCCTTGTCACTGTCGGTTAGTACCAACCTAGACACAGCTAGAGTTAGGGGGGCGGGGAGCAGACTGGATCACCATCCCGGACAACCAGAGGGGGGTGCACAGGAATGCCGAAATCTCCCTAGTGAGCCCTGCAAATTCCTACGGGGCTATGATGAATGACTCCGGGAACCCAGAAGCCCAGAATTTCAGTGTGAGACCAGAATCTGGGAAAACCATGCACTTGAAGGTGCATACAAATGACCTGCACACCTGATTAAAATGCCAGTTTGGACTCAGGAATTCTGGGATGGGGCTCCAGAGTCTCCCTTTCTATTTCCCAGGTGATACTACTGAGCCTTGGCTCTTTCTGTGAGTAGCAAGGATCTTATTATCCAATCCTCTCCGATTAGATGGCGAATGAGCCCCGAGAAGTTGGGGAATGCACTTGATGGAGGTCACCTGGCTGTTTAATGAATCAGAGGGCTTTTGTTCTAGTCCTCACTCTTGCCACCATTAATTGCTTTTTCTCTGATTTACGCGTTGCTGCCCCCTCCGAAACAAAAATCCTGAACAAAGCAGGTAATGGTAAAATCCAAGAGTCCATTACAATATTTGGTACAGAGAGACAGTGCGGAGGGGCAGGAAAGCTAGGAAAGGGTAGGAAAGAGTTGCTAGAACACTTGGACTTCAGCTAAACCTGAAAGCGATCATCAGTCCGCCGATGCAACCCAGAAGCAAGAGTGGCAGGTTAGAAGGCTGGTAAGAACTCGGGGGCTGAGACAGTTTTACGACTCCCCATTTACATGAGTCTCTTGAGGCACAGATTAGGCGTCATGCATTTTTGTGGCTAATCGGTAATGCATTTCCTCTTCCTTTCAATTATTCAATAAATGTATCTTCCCAGTTAAGCTTTTCCATCTTGACAGTCAATTTGTCTTACTGTGCTTCTCCAAAATTGGCATGAACACATTAAAAAAAAAAATCATTTTGTATTGCTCTGTGTGCTCTGAGTTTGCCAAAGGATGAAATTTGCTGAGGTTGAAAGAAATAAGAATGTGCAAATGGACCAGTCTTATTTACAAGTGTTACTCATTCCATTTTGGGGTTTTAGAATCGCCCTTCTTGTGATTATAAAAATAACACATCATGCTTATAATAAAATACACGCAAATTAAAATGACACTGCACAGTATACAGTAAAAAGGGTGAATTTACTACATGTAAACTATATCTCAATAAACTTGACTCAGGGGCGCCTGGGTGGCTCAGTCAGGTAAGCGTCTGACTCTTGATTTTTGGCACAGGTCACAATCTCGTGGTTTTGTGAGTTCGAGCCCCTCGTTCGGCTCCGTGCTGAGAGTGAGGCTGCTTGAGATTCTCCCTCTCTCCCTGCCCCTCCCCTGCTCACACCCCTCTTTCTCAAAAATACATAATAAATAAGAAACCTTAAAAAATGTAAAAAAAAATAACCTTGACTCAAACACAATACTTTTTTTTTTTTTTTTTTAAAGATAAGGGCAGATTAGGAAAACTCCTGTTTCCTTTCGATACACATCTGATACAAGTTCCTTGGGGAAAATGGGCCCGCGATTGTACTTTACTAGTAGAATAGAAAGCCCACAACTTCAGTGGAGGGTAATTTGGCAACACTTGGCCAAGAAACTCATGGAATTCTTTTGACTGGAGCCCTATAGACACAATGAAACAACATCGTGGTTTGAATCGCAAATTTGGAAAGAAAGAGGAACTCGGACATTGGTTACGTACAAATCTGGTATATCCACAGTGTGGAAGGTACTACAGCTTGGAAAGGAATCAACTCTGTATATATCACATACGGCATAGTGCTAGCTTCTGTGAAAAACAGAAGAAAAACAATATACATTCATTTTTACTTTATGCATAAAGGAGCTCTGGAGGAGTATCTAAGATACCAGTGACCGTGGTTTCCCGTCTGGGGGCTCAGGCAGGAAAACCAGACATTTCAGGAGCGGGAGGAGGGGGAGATTATTTGACTGCATACATACATATATATTTAAATTTTTGAATCATGTGATCATGTTACCTATTAAAAAAAAAAAACAATTTTTTTTTAAAGTAGGCTCCACACCCCAACCGAGCACAGAGCCCAGCGTGGGTGGGGTTTGAACTCAAGACCCCGAGATCAACATCTGAGCCAGATCAAGAGCCGGACACCTAACCAACTGAGCCACCCAGGTGCCCCTGACCTATTAAAAATTTAAAAAGAAAACTGGTCATGCATTAAAAAAGTCTGAGCGTGAAAAAAAAAAACAAAAAACATAGCAAACAAAACTGAGAATGTGAATAGCGGTATGACCACAAACATGGAGAGTATATTTTCTGTAAGATAAGAAAATATAACGCATGAGTTTATAATAAATTTGAAAATAAGTGGATTTTATGAAAAGATCTCAACTACTAAAACTGACTCAAAAACAAATAAATCTGATCATAAAAGTAAACTGGAAAATGACTCAATGGTCAGCACCTTCCCTTCAACCCAGAAATATGTACCAGGTATATTTGGTGTTATAGACAGTGTGGACTATACCTGTAAGAAACACAATATTCTTGTCATTGAAATGAAAAACTAACAGGGGTGCCTGGGTGGCTCAGTCGGTTAAGCGTCCGACTTCAGCTCAGGTCACGATCTCACAGTCCACGAGCTCAAGCCCCGTTCGAGCCTCGTGTCATGGGCTGTCAGCACAGAGCCTGGAGCCTGTTTCCGATTCCGTGTCTCCCTCTCTCTCTCTGCTCTCCTCCGCTGGCACTGTCTCTCTCTCAAAAATAAACAAACATTAAAAAAATTTTTTAAATTGAAAACCAACAAAAGAAGGAAGAGGCAAAACTATTTACAAAATAATAATAACAGTCTAGCTAGAAAACACAATCAGATGAGAAATGTATGAGAATAAGAGAACTCAGTAAAATATGCAAATAAAAAAACTCCACACACGTTAGTAGCTTTTCTACATACCAGCAATAGTGAACAGAAAGTAAAATTTAAAAATGAGCCCCTTTATAATAACAAAAATCATGTAATACTTGGGGACAAACCTGACAAGAAAATGACAGGGCCCAGAAAGTCTCAGAAATGTACCTCCAAAATGCTTTGAGAAGTTCTATGTTCAAACTTCTATGTTTTATGATGAGAGAGAGAGAGGGAAAGAAAGAAAGAGAGAGAGAGAGGTGGGGAAGAAAGGGGGGGGAAGAAAGAGGAGGGGGAAGAAAGAGAGAGAGAGAGAGGGAAAGAGAGAGAGAGAGAGAGAGAGAGAGAAACAAGTCAAAGCCATGTAAGAGGTGGTTCTCCTTCGAGGATACCCCTAGGGGAGTTCTCAAACTCTGTGGAGTGGGATTGGCTGTCACAGTGGCTGGACAGCACTGGTGGCTCTTAGGGACATGAGAAGGACAAGGCCACACATCTCAGTTCATGTTCTAAAATCCCACTGGACATTTGCACGGCTGAAGAATCTAGAACCCAACTCTGTTTTTGCATATGAACGCAAAATAACTTTTGTATAGTGTTAATACACTGGATTTTCCACGAATGCAACCACTGTATGCCCCTGTGTCTGTGATGTCATGTCTTGTCACGAACAACCCACAGTTAGTTGTTCACCATTTGGGTAAATCACGACACCAATGGTATGGCTAATCCTGGCACTTGAATTATCAAGACCCACGGACCTGTATGAATCTGCTTTTGCAGCAGCCATATTTATACACCATCCCATGTACAGACTCAAACATCTGACCATTTCGTTGTCTTCTAATGTAAATATTTACATACTTAAAATCATGTTACGCTAATAATAACAAATTACTTGCTACTTGTTTCTCCTTTACTTTTCATTAGGGTTTTGTGTGCATTTTTAAATCATGTGTATAGATAAGAATTGGACTATATATTTTGTTCCAGAAAGTAAAAAATAAGAACACATTATGTTTTTTAATTGTTTTTTGTCTTTCTTTTTTTTTTTTAATTTTTTTTTAACGTTTATTTATTTTTGAGACAGAGAGAGACAGAGCATGAATGGGGGAGGGGCAGAGAGAGGGAGACACAGAATCCGAAACAGGCTCCAGGCTCTGAGCTGTCAGCCCAGAGCCCAACGCGGGGCTCGAACTCACGGACCGTGAGATCATGACCTGAGCCGAAGTCAGCCGCTCAACTGACTGAGCCACCCAGGCGCCCCCTTAATTGTTTTTTGAATGTTTGTTTATTTTCGTAGGAGAGAGAGACAGAGTGTGAGCAGGGGAGGGGCAGAGAGAGAGGGAGACACAGAATCGGAAGCAGGCTCCAGGCTCTGAGCTGTCAGCACAGAGCTCGACGTGGGGCTCGAACTCACAAACCGTGAGATCATAACCTGAGCCAAAGTCGGACGCTTAGCTGACTGAGCCACCCAGGTGCCCCTAAATGTTTCTTATATTACACAAAAAGGGCATTGGGAGTGGTAGGGTTGAGATTTGCTGTGTTATGCCCCTGTGATGAACTACTATGTTTCCAGACGTCCAATAACTTACGGCAAAATACGGTGAAGTGCTTCAAAGGGTTGTTGTAAAAATTAAGTTCTTTCCATGAGGTAGAGCACAAACTAAACAATCGGTGTTCCCAAAGCTACAGTTGAAAATCGTTTCATGGAAAACATTTCTTCACAAAATTACTACCAAGTAAAACGAAGGGCACTATCACCAGTATGGACTCTCAAAAATGAAAATTACCTGTATACGTGGGTATACACAGGCACAGAAAAAAAGATTAGAAAGATATACATCAAAATGTTCATCGTAATCCCATCATTCAGAAACAACCACAGCTTTTCATTAAAAAAAAATTTTTTTTTTTTTTAACTTTCCAAAACAAGCTTTCTATAGTAAATATGGACTATTATCGTAAAAGAAAAAAAAAAGAAGGCATTACAGCTGACCCCTGAACAGGATAGGTTTGAACTGCACAGGTCCACATACATGTAGATTTTTTTTTTTAAATATAAATACAGTACAATACCGTGAATGTATTTTCCCTTCCTTATAATCTGCTTAATATTTTCTTTTCTCTGGGCTTAATTTAGTGTAAGAAGACAGTGTCTATAATACATATACAAAATATGTGTTAAACAACGGTTTATGTTACTGGTAAGGCTTCTGGTCAACAGTAGGCTGTTTGTAAAGTGTTTGGGTAGGTAAAGGTTAACAGTGCATTTTTGACTGTGTAGGAGGGGGTGCCAGGGCTCCGAACCCCAGGTGGTTCAAGGGTCAACTATGTACTTTTTTTTAACATTTATTCATGTTTGCGAGAGAGACAGAGAGAGAGAGAGAGAGCATGATCTGAGATCTGAGGAGGGGCAGAGAGAGAGGGGGACACAGAAACTGAAGCAGGCTCCAGCCTCTGAGCTGTCAGCACAGAGCCTGACACGGGGTTAGTGTCCCACAAACCGTGAGATCCTGACCTGAGCTGAAGTCAGACGCTTAACCGACTGAGCCACCCAGGTGCCCTTCAACTGTGTGTTTTTAAATGAGTCCTTTCACGGACAATCTAACTGCACCATCGAAGAAGTCAATTCAGAAAGTGACTTTATTGTAGTCAAACTGCTTTACCCACTAGACAGAATTTTTTTAAAAAAGCTCTTTACCCGGAGGACAGATAAATATTTGCCTTTCAGAAATGGGGATAGGATATGGCCTTCCATCTCCTCGGCAACGTTTCCAACTGGTTCTAACTGGGTGTATTTGGACAGAAAGGAACTGGGGGGATATTGATGATTAAGGAGGAAGAAGAGAAGTGGGAAGAATTCCCCTAAGGCACATTTCTGTGCTTCTTGTCTTCCCATGTCTTTACACCCGATTAGAGAGCCCTATTATGGTGTACTCATGACAAGGTCATTACTGCAGCAAATATGCACAAGCCTTAAAGACAACAAGGAAACTACGTGGGGCACTGGCCATTAGGCAATGTGTCCATCCATCTTTTCAAATGTCTGACCCACAGCACCTAGATACAGGTGTGTCCTATTTTTACGTTATTCTGCCTTCTAGTTAACGGCTCTATTTATTTGTCCAAATGACGGAGCCACCAAGACCTCACCACACAGACGGAGTGAAGACTGCATCCAAATAAGGTGTGGTGGCAGAAGGACCCAGACTTTAAATTAAGGCAGAGTGGAAACATTAATAAATGCTGAAAATGTTCAACATTAGAAAGCCCAGAAACATACGGAAGCGTCCTATTTCTGTGAATCAACACTGAATTATTTCCAGTTACTAGCCATATCCATTCTTCTTGTCTATTCTTTTACCTCAAACAAAACCTCCTCTTAGCAAAGACTGCGTATTTTGTATATACTTATTACAACAAAAGGGTTGATGGGGCGGGTGGGGGAGAGGGGAGAATGGGTGACAGGCATTGAGGAATGAGCACTGGGTGTTGTATGTAAGCGATGCATCACGGGAATCTACCCCCCAAACCAAGAGCACACTGTATACACTGTTTGTTAGCTAACTTGACAATGAATGGTATACATAAAATAAAATAAAATAAAATAAAATAAAATAAAAACAAAAATTGCACTACTGAATTAATTCAGCAATACTCTGAACTCTCCCCAAGTTTTGGATTCTGTCCCCAGAGCTCTGCATTGCAATGGTGTTCTGCAGAAAAGGTCTGCCTCCTCCAAAATACACCTTTCTTTATTTTCCTCCTCTCCGTCTTTTCTTCAAATCATTAAACAGAGACCAGTTTGTTCCATTAGCAGATTCAATTACTCGAACGAATGGAAGGATGACATTCAGCCTCGCAGCTCTTCTGCTCGGTCACTGAAACTGTACAAATAAATTGAGGAAAACCCACTGTTTGTTCAAGGCAAATTAATTTTCAAACACTGCAAGAGTGGGAGATCAGGGGAATGGTGGGTGCTTGGCAGGGCTCAGAGAGATTCCATTTTGTGCTTGTCATTTTGTGTAAACATTAATTACCATCTGGGAGGCTAAGCTGTGGGCTGAAGTCTGTATCGCAAACCTCCGAGGGCCTCCAGGGCTCCCGGTAAAAGCAAAATCCTAAACAGGAAAAAATAGCCGTTGTATCTGCCAAAACACCAGCAAGCCCACTGGGAAAGCTGTGTGGGGACCAGCAGGTTAGAGGCTGACATCATCAGACAAGCTACTTTGGCTATCACCTAGGTTCCAAGATTAACCTACGACAGGCACTGAAGAAAAATCGACAGACTACAGGTCAATGTACTCAAACCTATTTCAAGTTTATTCCTCGTAAGCCTCGCACCACGAAAAGCATCCACCCTTAAGCGTACGCCCGTGTTTCTTTCTGATGCCTTAAGGCCAAAAATCTGCCTTCAGCCTTGAATGTGCAGACTGCAGCCCACTAGGATGGCTTCTGCCTACAGAATGATGTGGCCTTGAAGGTCAACCTGGGCTTGCACTGTATTTCTTTTGCAGTCTCTTAGCAAATCGGAGCAAAGGCGAACTGTTTCTCCTCCAAAAGGAGGAGAAAAGTAGACTGTGATCTGTCGGGGGTAGAGACGGGGGCATCAAAAAGTCTTGAAAAAACCCTAGAGTGTCAATGTCATATATATAATTGGCTTTTCTCACTTCATACAAAGAAAAGACTAGTGTCCCTTCGTGTGCCTAGCCCTGTGCTCGGCCCTGAGGCTACAAAGACGAACGAGAGACGGCCCCAGACTTCCAGGAGCTGGTGTAGAACAGGTACTGAGGGAAAAGTATGGAAGTGGCAGGAAACCTTCGGCCTTCTAGGTCAGTGTCTGTTATCTGTGAGGTTCAGAGATAAGCTTAGCTAATCAGAGCTAATGAAGATCTCTATATACCTTATCGATTTGGAGTTATTGATGGTAGGGCACTTTTATCCCACTGTATGGCCCCAAGGATCAGTCTTAGGCCCAAAGCAACTGAACGGACGCCATGTGCGGGCCTGATGGGAGAGTCAAGGTATCGAAGGATAAAATCTCCAATCACGTCAGCACCCTGGAAAAACTCCAAGTATTAGTTTCAGAGAAAGCCCAAGCTTTTGCACTTTGGCCTCAAAGACAGATCCCCATTATTCTTCCTTGGGTCCTCCAGCCGGCCTCCATATTCATCACCTGGACAAGATCACCTCCTGCTTGCTTTCCATCCCCCGTGCCTCTCTGCCTCTGCCCTCCAGCGGCTGGGTCTCAGTCGCCTGGCCTGTCCTCATCAGCCCTGTCTGGCTGTGGACCGGGTGCCCCCACACGACACTGGGCATGTTCACACACACAGGCACAGCCACCTTTAAAACCAGTGCCCACTCTGGCGCCTGGGTGGCTCAGTCGGTTGAGCATCCGACTCGTAATTCCATTTCGGGTTGTGATCTCGCGGTTCGTGGGTTCGAGCCCCATCTTGGGCTCCGCACTGAACAGCGCAGAGCCTGCTTGGGATTTTCTCTCTACTTGTCTCTCTGCCCCTCCCCAGGTCATACAAACACATTCTCTCTCTCTCTCTCTCAAAAGAAATTAATAAACTTCAATAAAAATAAAATAAGATTAAATGTTTTTTAAAAAAAGCAAAAAAAGAAAAAGAAAAAGAAAAACCTAACAAGATACTTCTGGGTTCTAACAAGGGAAAGTTCTAAAAGGACTTTCAACCCCAGGTCTGTATTCATGCAACACAGCCTGCCTGCTCTCCATAAACAGCAAATCTAAGGAACAAGGCTCTCACCCTAACAAAAGCCACAGCACACATTCCTTAGACTGGAGGACAACAAGGAGCCCATTTGCTTATTTTGGAAGTTCTCCAGGAGGTGGGACCAAAGCACTGAAAACGAATTACAACTTTAGGTGTTTGGTTTGAGAAACAGTCTTCCTGGTACCTAATCATCCTATCTTTCACACGCAGAACAATCAAGTGAGGCTGTGAGGGAGAAGCAAAGAATGTGGCAAGACAGCCCTCCCCCAACATTTTCATTGCTAAGGAAAGTGAGGACTCCAAAGCTGTCAAGCTTACAGATCTGTTTGCAGACGTGACACCTTCCTCCACACCTTCCTCCTATACCGTGGCTTGCTGCTAACTTCTAACGTCTTCGCCTGAGGGTTTCCCGTCCACAGTCAGAGGGGCAATAATCGTGAGGCTAATCTGATCCTGGTCACCTTCTGAGGCTTTGGTGTATCACGTCCTTGGCATTTGGTCTTTTACTGGAATAAGCAACCTTTCTTGGATCTGTACATGTCTGTGGTATTAACACGTTCATGATATGGGGCCAGGGAATGAGACATGTGGCCAGTAACATTCACGCTCTAAGAGGTCAGTGTGCCCGTCAAGGTTGGCAAAGGTTGGCTTGTAGGGTTTAAACCTTATTTTCAACACTCTGAATTCTACCAAAGATGATTTTCTCAAGGACAAAGGTAAAAAGCCACCAGTACCAAAGACGTACTGAAATTTTATCAATCACTCTAACTTCTTGCTTTGCACACTGTGACCCGTTTTACCTGACTTCAGGCACAGATTAGACAATCACTGGGACCCTGAGTAAAGAGGCTGGGATGGGGGGTATGAGGACGGGAAGTTAGAATTTCCCTCCGGTGAGTCGAGTCTATCCTAGGTTTTTCTCAGCTCCCTGGCCCTACATACAAATACACCCCGGCCCCGTTTCTTCTTAACCTTCTGCAACGCAGGGATGACGTAAGTTCCAGTCAACACTGGCTTATTCTCTCACTGCTTCAGAGTCTGCAACTACAATGCACACTTCATCCTTCTAGAACGTGAGTGTCACCTGCATCATCCAACATCCCTCCATCTACTTCTTTTCCCTCAAAACCACCTTCTCCTCAGGGTCCAGGTATCAGAGAGAAGGTCTCAGGTTACCCTAGTATGCAGGAGTGAAGCGAACCTTTGTGATTCCTCAGAGTGGCGAGGAAGTTTTTCTGTTCTGGAGAGAAGGGAGGAGGGGATCACAGATGCAAGGCGGGTGGACCACTCTGGCCCCTGCTGTGCCCTGAGAGCTGCAGAGGAAGAGGGGGAGGTTCATTCCCACGGGCACGATCAGGGCCCTCAGGTCTCGGTCACGCTGCTGTCACTCGGTGAGTAGCAGAGGAGGAGGCTCTTCCTTCAAAGCTTCTTCAAATATCCTAAAACCAATGTTTCTGCAGTGCACTGTGGGAAAACTCCAAGAGCCACTCCCATCCTGTTCTCAGCAGGTCACTGCAAGAAGTGGGTTTTGCCTTGGGAAATAGCGTGCATTCATTTGGCAAGGAAAGTTCCGTCAGCTTTCAGACATGCCCGCCCGTACTCCTGAGGACAGATGATGAATCTCCCCAAGTCTGTTCAAACAACCTGCTGTGGCCCATGGGACCTGGGTGTTGCCAAACGCCGGCAATCTGTCTGACTAGCTTATGGGTGAGCACCACAGATGCCTCTAGAATGAATCTGTGCGAGTTGCTTGTTTGTGCCTGATATCATAGAGCCTGTGATTGTTTAAAGGAGAGAGATCAGGGAAGAGAGGACTCTTGACAGTTTCTCTAAGGCACTTTTGGCTTTCTGGTCCCAAACCATCCACCCCCTCATACTATGATTCCAGGGTGTTCTGCAACCTCGCTATTCCAAGTGTGGCCCCCAGATCAGCAACGTTAGCATCACCTAGATCTTGTCATGGAGTTCAATTTGCAGCCCCCGTCCATACGCAAGCTCAAGTTTGCAAAGCACTGTTCCACAGACTACTGGGAAAGCTTCAGCCGGCACCGTTGCCGAGGGATGCCATCCACAAGGTCACCAGTCTTTCAGTGTCTCCCCCTCCCAAAGGCCACTGTTGGAAATTACTTCTTCCATTCCTTCCCGGGTGGGTTCTCTACCAGCATGTAGGCTGCTGGAGGGGCGGGGTGGTGGGAGACGATTAGAAGCTGCCTCTGGTACCGGACGTAGTCGTGAAAGCTCTTGTGAATTCAACAACAGCGAGCTCTTATTCGTGGTGATTATTTCCCATCCTGGCTCCATGCACATTCACCACGTAGAACGGGGAGTTACAGAGTCTTGCCTGTAAGCACGGCCGTGAGGCACCTTCAAGGCCCTGATGACTGTCCCATGGAAGAGGAAGCAGACCTTCTGCGAATGACGTCACGGGCAGAGCTAAGACCAAAGGATGTGTATTGCAGAGCAAACCTTCTACCTGTGATGGCCTCAGCTGCCATAGGGGAACAAGCTAATGTTCTAATTGGCTCTTCGCTGGGCATGGCAAGGGAGCACTCATGTCAAGAATGACCATGACAAAAACTCTGAGGAGTTAGTTGTGGAACGGAGACTGGACTACATGACTTCTGAGATCCCATGAGTTCCCTAACAAGCCGCTGGTAGCATGCCCCTGGGAAGAACAGAATCATTTGTGTACTTTCCTTTCTCCCGTTCCAGAACTCAGTCTTCTCAAAAATTTCACCTGTAGGTTAACAAACACTATGCACTTGATTTGTACGGATTTTGACACACGCCACATCTTAAGTTATAAACTAAGGATCCCTACACCAAAGAGTTTTCTTAAGGAGCAGAAGGAGAAAATCTGCTTATTCCCCGCCATGACTTTTGTGAAGCTGAAAGAGGTTTTTAAAACTGGGGTGTGTGTTTGTGTGGGGGTGTATGGGAGGGGGGGTGTTGCTCTGTTCCCTATATTTGAAATATTTTATCTTTTTTAGGGAACATATCTACCAATCCTTACAGTGATTTTCTATAAACCATCCATGTTTTATATCCTCAATTTTCATCATTTTATATCCTCATGTTTTCATCATCCTCAATTTATCCTAGAAAGAGGAAACATGTTCAGATACGAAATTTGAAGCGCCGGGTTGATAAGGCAGTCCAGGAAGGCAGTGAGGAGGACACGGCCATCGGCCTTTTAGAAACTACCTACCCGTGGGGCTCCACAGAGGAATGGCTAGCGCTCTGGACTCCGAAACTACCTGTCTGCTTGACTTGCCTCTCAAATCTGAAATGCTACAACCACTCTCCAGAAATAAACCGTGGGAAGTTGTAATAACTGTCCTCGGGAACTGGAGTCAGTGGCCAAAAAACCGTAGTGTTGCCTCCCACTTCCAACTATAATCCCGGAAGGCAAATGTCCCAAGTGGAGGCTTGCAACTTGGGCTGTCGCAATGGCTTCCACCCTCCTGCAATTACCTGAACTTTACCTTCAGAAATGTCTTCAAACCGGAATAGCAAAAGGCAAAACACGGCATCCGTTTTGTTTCTTTTCCAAATTCCCCAAGACCGCGTGCACCTGACCGTCCCACCATCATCCGTGGCTCAATGTGACTAAAATCGAGTCTATCCCTGCCTCCTTCCACTCTGGCTCCCCCCGTACCCACCATCAAAGCTCAGAGTCATAGCACTTATCTATTTGCAGTCCCCCTTAACTTATCCCTAAATATTAATAATTCGGGTGTGAATTATTGCTTCCGAGGCCATTTAACACAAAGGAACCAACGGTTACAGAATCTGCTGCTCCCCAGCAGCCCGAGTGAGCCTTTGAGATATAAACCAGACCATGCGGTCATGTCAATCCGGTTTGAAACCCTCCAATGGCTTCTCCCCATACGTAGAATAAAGCCCCAGCTCCTCTCCATGGCCCTCTGTTGTACTCTTGCTCTGTTCCGGATAAGCACCCAGGATTTCCGTCTCCCGCTCTGTCCCCTCTACACACATACAGGTGCTTCTGAATTCTGCCTTTCGAAGCCCTGTTTTAGTCAAATGACCTTGCTAAACCTTCTCCAGGCACCAGAGCCCCTGGCCCCCCCCGCCTCCCACCCCAACCCTCTGAAGAACTTCTAGAGACTAAATGCCCAGGGAACTTACTAGGCATTTACTCTACTGGTGTTTTAGTACGTGTGACTAGTTTCAGAGAGGAGGAGGGACCGCTTAAAATCTGTGCCTTCATTTCAATCCCAAACACAATGCCTTCCATATATAGTGAGTACTTGGCAAATATTTGATTTCTGTAGCCACATAATAATCAATTTACAAAATCTAAGTAAGTTTCTTTATATCTGCAATTCAAAAAGAAAAAAAAAACCGCTATAATGAGAAAAATACTCAATAAACAATTACACATTAAGCCAGAAAAATCATGTCTCTTTGGAGTCATTTCCATAATTGAACATTATACTGCAATAAAATAATAGTATATAACACAAGCAAATGTAAAATAATTGGAAGCTATTATGAAGTTTAAGCATCCATTTTTGATATATAATAAAACTAATGTTCTATTTTGAATCATAAAAGATTCTAATAGTTTTGGGTTTTTTTTTTTTCCTATAACAAAACAAAAGCAGGGCAATCCAAAGCACATCATGTTAAAGGAGGAATATCTTAATAATCGAAGGTAGGTAAAGCCTCTTTAGGAATATGCTTGGGGAGTCTGGGTGGCTCAGTCAGTTAAGTGTCTCTCTCTCTCTTTTTTTTAAGGTTTATTTTTTATTTTTGAGAGCAAGAGAGCACAAGCAGGGGAGAGGGCAGAGTGAGGGAGACACAGAATCCGAAGCAGGCTCCAGACTCTGAGCTGTCAGCACAGAGCCCGATGCAGGGCTTGAACTCCCGAACTGTGATATTGGGACCTGAGCCCAAGTTGGACGCTTGACTGACTGAGCCATCCACTGTTGATCTCATTTCAGGGTCTTGACCTCAGGGTTGTGAGTTCAAGCCCTGCACTGGAGCCTACTTAAAAAAAAAAAAAAAAAAAAGGAATATGCTTGTGGTCTGCATGCTGTCTACAGACTTTATGAGTACAAATACACAGTTTTATGTGTATTGAGAAAATGTGAAAATGTACATGGCTTCACTTGGGGACTAGTCATAGGGAGGTGTCAGAGGATTTTTATTTTTCACCTTTTATCGTATTTACACTTGCATCAGAACACGGTTTAAATCCACAAAGGTGATACAGAGTCAAGTAACTGTGCAATGGGCCTAATATACTCAATATGAGAAAACCAAAGCAAAAAACCTTTTCAAAATTAGCTAAACAGAACTGCTAAGAACTACATAGACAAATCACCCAGCAATGAAACATCAAGCACCAATAAATGCCGGTAAGAATGCTGCAATCATGGGGTCCAAAGTACATGGGGTTGAAGGGGGACAGGGTTTTGTCCTGGAAATCCCTATGATGGCAAACACACACACACACACACACACACACCCCAAAACTGAAACAAGGGGGATAAGATGAAGGTTTATAGAATAAAGTCTTCTACAACAAGGCAAGGGGTAAGAGTTAATTTCTTAAGCTGCAAAAAACCCCCTGCGGATTGAAAATACAATTGTTGAATCACCCTTTTCTTGAGGAAACGCATCGCTGCAGCGGAACACGAAGGAAGAGGAAAAGACAGCAAGACCCGTTTTGCCAAATCAACTCAAGAACACTTAGAAGGGTAACCTGAAAGAAATTCTTCGCGTCCCCAGCTCGTTCACCCGACCTCAAGTACCGTTGAAATCTGAGATCTCGATTCTGTCGGAGGTAAAAGGTCCTCCCAAAGGAGAAAATCACCACTCGGAAGATTGCTGCCCGGTGATGATTCCCGCGGGCACCCCAGGCACTTGAACTGAACAAAGACACAAGGACATCTCAGAGCCTAAATGACAGCGTCTCCCAGTTCGTGGGGCTGTTCGCACTCTGCAACAGTCTTTCCCCAGCTCGTCCGCTGCTGCACCCAAGCGCCCAGCTCGGTCCGACAAGGGCACGCCCCCAGCAGCACGTGGAACTTCACCGCTACTCCCTGTGCTCACAGAGGCCACGTTGGCCGACGGAACTGAAATGTGCCCGTTTGAAGATTTCCTCCTTGTTCAGGTGCCAAGGAAGGCTTTCAATCAATCTGAAAGCAGAACTGAAGGCCATTCTTAAGTCCTGACCTTGAAGATGGGAGGACTGGCTTAGAAAGAGCAAGATAAAACAGAGGGCACTGGGCGAATGTCCCCAGACTGGAAATGTGCTGGCCCACAACCTAGTCCGCTCTGCCAGAGACAAATGCTGGAAGTCATTCACCCCTGGAGTCTATTTTTAACCGCCGACACTGGTCAGTGTTTCTTTAGACCTTGATTTACTCAGATCTGTAAACTGCTTTATTTTAACCACCATGCTTAATGCACCTGATTCCAGGTGAAACTGGGGGTTTTCAAAGCATTGGGTCTAGAATTCAAATATCCCCTGAGAATGCCTACCTCCCAGGTTTAAAACAAAACTTACCTCCAAAAAGTGAGAATTTAAAACTGCTTTGCAAACAGGGCTCAAAATACACTGGTTTATTTCCTCTCCTATAGGAAAGGCGGGGACGCGAAGAATTTCTTTCAGGTTACCCTTCTAAGCGTTCTTGAGTTGATTTGGCAAAACGTGTCTTGCTGTCTTTTCCTCTTCCTTCGTGTTCCGCTGCAGCGATGCGTTTCCTCGAGAATGATCATTCCCCCACACTTTTAACCATTCCCTCCTGCTTTCTTCAAGTGCCACCCCGTATCTTTGGTTCAATTTCTTGTACACTAGAAATGACCAAGTCAGGCAAAGTGGCCAAGGCCAACGGGCCTGCGGGGCCCTTGCTAAGACTATGATTTCCACACAAAGGTGCGCTTCGGACACAATTTTCCAGCCAGTCAGTCAGTGTTGGGGACTGGGGGGAACAGATATAAACAAAATAAAACCCATCAACTGGAAAAAGAAAGCGTGTCCTGCCTAGAGGCAATGAAATCTTAATCCTCTGTAATGCACCACAAATTCCACAAACATAACCAGGGATGTGTTTCCTTCAAAACCCCAGATCAATTCACGGCAAATGCTTAAATCTTTTTGAGTACAAAGAAACACAGTTTTCCGTCTGCCCTAACAAAGACATGTAATTATAGAGCGTGCGGTCTGAAGAAGACACAACTTGGTGAGCTTGTGCAGTGCCAGATTTTATAGGTAAACACTAATGAAACAATGGGAAGTGTGTTTATGAATAGCAACTCCATGAATAAATGGACAGGCTGAAATAATGTAAGTTCAGTTTAGACTTCTCCCCTAAATGAATGGAACTTACATCTGCCTTATGACACGCTTTGGCGAGGAGAGGCAGTAAATATATTAACAGTTCAGAAATCGACTGGATTCACGTTCTGGCTTTGTCGCTCATTGGCCCAGAACTTTGAGGAAATCACTTCACCTCTTAGAGCCTTGGTTTCCTCATCTGAACTGAATAGAAGCCTGGGCCTCCTGATTTCTGGGGTTCTTTCCAATGCCAAGAGTCTGTGATCATATTGGCACATTAGCCTATTTTTAATTAAGGTCATCAACAAGTCACAACCATGTGAGTGATAGGAGGTGAAATTTTATTTTTAAACCAGAAATGGGATGGGTAAAGTACAAGTCTTTCCTCCATGCTGTTCCTTTTTTGTTTTGCTTTGTCTTGTTTTGAGTGAAAGCAGGGAAAGGACAGAGAGAGAGGGGGAATCTGTCTCCACTCAGGGCGGAGCCTGACGCGGGGCTCGATCCCACAACTGTGAAATCATGACCTGAGCAAAATTCGAGTCGGATGCTTAACCAACAGAGCCACCCAGGCGCCTGGAAGTAAGAGCTATTCAAACTCTAGCTTTCAAATTGTAGAGAAAGGTGCTAAATGTAACAAGAAACCAGACTCATAAAGGGCTGCACACCACTTGTTTTGAAAACATGAATTTGTTCCACCGTGAATGTTGGGTTTGCTTATGGGCAGATCCTCCCTGCAAGAAACACTAGGTGAGGGGCACCTGCGTGGCTCAGTTGGTTGAGCATCTGACTCTCGATACTGGCTCAGGTTGTGATCTCGTGGTCGTGGGATCAAGCCCTGCATCAAACACCAAGGCGAATGTAGAACCTGCTTGGGATTCTCCCCCTCTCTCTCTCTTCCACTCTTGCTCGTGTTCTCTCTCTCTCTCTCAAAAAACAAACCAACCAAGAAACACGAGGTGAATGCGGAAAACAGCACCAGGCTGAACCAAGCCCACAGTGAACCACCATTCACCACACTGAATGCTCACGTTTCAAACTCCTGCCTGATACCCCGGGGCTCCCTGTACATTTGGAGCTCACCTGTCCACGTCTGGTGTCCCAATTTTCCACCTCTTCACGATAACGCGTAAGCTGCAACCCAACATCCGCCTCCACAAGCCACCTTCAGGCCTTTTTCAAGGCAAATGCCATATTCGTTGTAGCATTTATGTATTTGTTTCTTATCACTTAATGCATGTAAAACTACGTTACCATTTTTATAAGGTTCCTATCTTTTAAAATTTTTATTTATTATATTTTTTAATGTTTATTTATTTATTTTGAGAGAGAGAGAGAGAGAGAGAGAGAGAGAGAGAGGGCAGGCGTGGGGAGGGGCAGAGAGAGAGAGAGAGAGGGAGAGAGAGAATCCCAAGCAGGCTCCCAACTGTCAGTGCAGAGCCTGATGTGGGGCTCAAACTCATGAACTGTGAGATCGTGACCTGAGCTGAAATCTAGAGTCGGACGCTCAGCCAACTGAGCCACCCACCCAGGCGCACCCCTATAAGGTTCTTACTTCAAAAAAAAAAAAAAAAGGTCAGTGATGAAATTTTTGTATTCCTAACTCATTTTATCCCTAAGCCCTACAGTTTCAATTATTCCATTGTGCACAGCACAGTGATTTTTTTAGGAACATATAAGCAACGTTGCAGCAGAACTGACTATGCATGACAGGGAGAACCTCCTCGTACAAAGAATGTCAAAGAATGGATCAATAGTCAGTCCAGGGCAGAGTCTAGGGCAAAGTTTCTACCGCGCTGCGAAAGGCATCCAGGTACTGTCCTCTTCGACTTACTTAGCAATGAACTTATTTATTACTAGGCAGAAATTGAGAGAATGAATATTTTTGAATCATTCACTCAACGCAAATAGAGTAAGCCTACTTACTCTAAGCTAAGTGTTGGAGGGAGAGGAGAAAGATGATGATAAGATAGGATTACTCTCCTGGAGGAACTCATATCTGAATGGAAGAAAGACATAAATAGCTATCATGTAATGTAGCAAAAGCTCTAATAAATGTAGCACAAAGTCCTCTGCAATCTCAAAGGAAGGAAGGACTAACTCTCAATGACAGAAATATGAATCCTCAAAGCTTAACAAGCTGAAATAAGTGATGGGTTAAAAGAAAAAACAAAAATAAGCAAACACACCCCAAAGGAACTACAACAGCACCAATTGTTAAGTGTGTACTTAAAATCTTTAGGTCTTTTAAAAATCTGCCCCTAGTAAGCCTTGCCTCTCCTTTCCTTTACTTGAAAACAGCCGGTACTTGCATTCACTTTGTGGTAAGCTCCAATCAGCCCAAAGCTATTCTAATGCAAGTTTTGGCTGCCTTAATAGAAACGTATCACCGAGCAAACGGGGGTGATAGGTACTGGTTACACCACATCGGGAGCATCAAGTTCTGCAGACCTTACTCTAAGGGGGCCGTAGGTAAGCTGGAACGAATTCAGAGGATGACGGACAGAATCAAAGCCTTGTCTCCTTGGTACTGGCTGCAGGAAGGGGGAAAGGGAGGAGGGCAGGAAACACAGAGGCTGTCTTTGGAAGAGAAAGTAGACTTCTCTTACGTGGCTCCAAGGGGAAAGCGCTCCATGGGAAACAGACGTCAGCCCAAGAAAGACGAGACTTTTGTAGCAGGCTGCCTAAAGACAGAACGGAGCTCCTGGAAAGGTGTCTCAGGGGTGTTCAAGCACAGGCTTTGTGACCAGCTGGCGTGGAAGCTACAGCCAGAAGATTTACAAACGCCTGATCTTTCTCAGATCTTTCCCCAGTCAAAAGTTTCCATGATTCCAGTTATTAAAAATTGGCTTCCTGATTCTAAGGCAAGCTACAATTCTTCTCCGCCTCCTAACTTTAGAGCCAGACACGAAAAGCATGCCGTCTGGTGCTCCTTTAGGGACAAAGAGTCTATGCTACAGACAGAACAAAAAGTGTAAGAGAGAGGACACGAGGAGCACCCACAGGTACTCAATCCATCGTCTTTCACCTATACAATGCATCCACCGACCATACACTTTCCGTCAAAACCACGATGAGCTATCCCCCCACACCTGTCGGAATGGCTACGCTCAAAAAGACAAGAAACAAGTGTTGGCGAGGAGGTGGAGGGAAGGGACCCCTCGTGCACTGTTGGCGGGAACATAACTTGGAAGGTCTTCCAACAATTGAAAACAGAACCACCATATGATCTGGCAATTCCCCTGCTGGATTATGTATTTGAAGAAAATAAAAGCACTAATCTGGAAAGATTCTCGCACCCTCATGTTCACTGCACGTTAACAGCGAGGACACGGAAGCAGCCCAAGTGTCCATCGACTGGTGAAAGGATAAAGACGTGGCATACAGATCCCGTGGAATATCACTCAGCCATAAAGAAGAATGAAATCTTGCCATCTGCTGCAACGTGGACAGACCCTGAAGGTGTTACACGACGTGAAATAACTCAGAGAAAGATAAATCCTGCAAGATTTCCCTTACGTGTGATACCTATGAAACAAAACAAAACTCACAGATACAGAGACCAGATTGGTGTCTCCTTACAAGGAGAGGCAGGTTGAGAGGTGACATGGGTGAAGGGCATGAAGAGATACAAACTTCCAGTTACAAAAGAAGGGAGTCACGGAAATGTTAATACACAGCATGGGGAATATAGGCAATAATGCCGTAGTAGATTTGTACGGGGACAGATGGCACTTAACCGTGGTGATCAGTTTGCAACGCGCCCAAGTGTCAAAACCCACAAAATATTGTACGTACTTCAATAAAAGACACAATCAAAGACTTTCCGTTTCCTCTTCTCTGGATCCTTTAACACACACCTCCGTGAGGGCGACAAGGGCACACGTAAGGAGACAGGGTTGCCTTCACATCTCTGCACGGCTAAGCTGTGCTCTGACAGTGCCTGTGGGCTCTCTTGTGAGCCCAGGCGATTCTCAGAAGATAATTCGTTCCAACTCAAGGTGAGTGGCTGGTAAAAGCCCATCTAGATTTCTTTCTGGATCAAGATTTCTGGTGTGGGTACCCAAGCCCTTCCCTCGGTTAGATGTTTCCACGGCCGGCATGTGGGGAAGACAGAAAAAGATCCGCACGGAACCCCGCTCATTCTGGTGGCACCAGAGTGCACCTGATCCTTCCAGGTAACGTGTGGATCGAAATTTCTCTACAACCGGATAGCCAAGGCAGGGCCGGAAAGGCCTCAAAAGCTTGTCAGGATGAAAGAACAACAGCAAATCGAAACTTTCCCTGGTGATGTGGCCTCCAGAAGGCAGGGGTGGGGAGGGCGACTCTGTCCATACTCGGTGCGGCACGAAGACGTGGACGACACGGAACAAGAATATTCCAGTGTGTTAAGGGCTGACGTGACTAGAAGAGCCACACAGGTGAAGATCTAACACTGCTCCTCTCCGGTTGTGAGAGACGGGATAAAATAACCTGCAAAGCGCGTGAGCATCCTTTTCCTCCCTCCACTGTGAGCCCCCACTATCCCCCGGGGACTGAGCCTGGGAACCTGGCACCTTGCATCACAGATCCCGCTGGCCACTGTCACCCCCTGCTGTCCGTCCTGGGTAGAGGCAGAGGGCTTTCCACCGCTTCTCTTCACGCCTGCCTCCTACCTCGTGCCTCGCAGCTACGCGGCTTTACGCGCACGTGGATGCCAACAAAGTGAAGAACAAACCCAACACTTCAGTACGGGGCAGGAAGGAAAAAAATGTCAATCTAAATGCTCCCGTGGAGCCTTTTCATCTGTCCACGCAGCAACGCCCGTTTCTCTGACCAAGAAGACAAGACCGCCTTAAGAGTTACAAGTTCTAGCACCAAGAAAAAGAAAAGCTTAAGGTACAGAGTCGTGGAAGCACGATGTTACCCCCCGAAACTAATGGGACACTGTCTGTCAACTATACTTCAATTAACAAAAAAAAAAAAAAAAAAAAGAGGGGGCACGTGGGTGGCTCAGCTGGTTAAGCGTCCGACTCTTGATGTCGGCTCAGGCCACATGAGCTCACGGTCGTGAGATCGAGCCCTGCGCTGTGCTCCGCGCTGGGCGTGGCACCTGCTTAAGATTCTCTCTCTGCCTCTCCCCTGCTCTTGCTCCCTCTCTTTTTCTCTGAGACAAACAAAAAGCAGTGAGAATGGCCAAGGGCTTCCCCTACACGCCACCTCCCCCTGGGGAGAACCGCCACTCACAAGCACACTGTGCATTTACAACGTGGTGTCCGGGACTTCCCTCTAGGACACGGAGACCTGCAAGGACCTCACTTCCTGGTTCTTAGGCAAGTCTGCAGAAAGGCCCATAAATCTGCAAAGCCTTCTAACTGCACACCTGGGAGTCTGAGGATAACTCGGCCACACCTCTTGGTCTGTTTTCAGTTTACGGACTTAACCTGACCAAAAGTTAGTTCACGGGTATCCTCAGCAGAAACCTTCCGTTGGGGGTCTTTGTTAATTCCCACTTGCCTAAATTTTAACACCTAATTAATCCGTCTATTGAAATGCTCCTCTTTATTGCTAATTGGCTGCAGTATAATAACCTCTCTACATTATAGTATTTTACTGCCAATCACAACATCAATAAAATGGGCAATGACTTTTTTCTCTCTTCAAGGTTATCTATAGAGCCCCGGGGCTCTGAAACATGAGGGAGACCTTCTCGTCACTCCTCTGGATTTTTGGGTCATGTGAACGTCCTGTGTACCCCTGGATAATCAAGGCAGCACATAGTAGTAGAACAGTAAAGCAAAATGCATGCCGGTCCACTCTGGCGACTATCCCTTCCTTCAGAAATCACACATCAATGAGATAGAAGTGGGTATCAAAGGTCAGGATGTTTCTACCCCACACTAAAAATAACAGAGCAAACAGGCCTTCAAAAATAAATTCCTTTAGACTCAAACCCAGAAACATGATCTTCTGATTCCATTTTGATTCTAGGGACGAGGCAGAATCTACACTACAGATGTTTCTAGAAGACGCAACATTGCAAAATCTAATTTCCCAGGCCCTTTCTGCATCGACTGCTTAGGCGATATAACTAAGGGGCAGGCTGAGAAAGTCTGCTCTATGACTAAGCACGCGGAAAACGCAAGGATAACACTCTCGTGGAAACATTAGCTTGCCCATATTATCCAAATTTGTTTAACTCCTTGCCTTTTCTATTTATCACTGCTTCCTCGGGTCTCCACCAGGCATTAAAGAAGCAAGAGGAGGATAACTTTTCTCCTTGTGAGCAGTTATGGTTAATGTTTTAGTCCATTTAGGGAGTAACACTAGCTTGGCTGACAGAGCGATGGACTCAACAATAGTACCCCTTCTCTCTGTTAATGCGGTAGAATGACAGAGGGGGCTGGTGAAGGCCCATGATTTACAAGGAGGCGGAAGGGGTGAGGAGGTCGAGCATGGGGAATGGAAGGGCATATTTATGACTCTCTTGCACAATCAATCTACCCTATGTCTAGATCTTTCTAACAGTCAGAGATGCACTTTGTGGAAACAATCTCTTCCCAAGTATATGAAATAGGAAATAACAGCTCTGATGAGCCAGCTTTGGGAATGTAGAGCACAACGTAGACATTTCTCATTTCCAGTACAGGTCAGCGTTTCCCACCCAGTGCCCTCTTCACCATGACAAAGTCTTTCAACTCATGACCCCATCAATCAGACTCAAGCCCTCTGTAAATTGTTCCTATTTGGATGGATTAATGACGATGAATAGAGGCACTGACCTGACATTTTTTAAAAATGGGAAGGAATTTACCTTAAAACATATAGATTATAAATACATTTTTCTTCCAACAACTATTCCAACCACACCACTCGCTTTGGAAAACTAAAGGCCTCTTCCCAAACCTTTAAGACAATAGGCAATAATATGCTTATTAAAGTGACTGCACATTTCCCTTCAGTTCCTATATCATTTGATCCGGATCATTTGATCCGGTATTTTTCCAGGCTGACATTTATTCTTCATCAGGAACATTCCTAAAGGAACGCAATATGTAATCTATAGGTTTTTATTGGTGGCTTAGTGACTTTTGGTTGCTTTTAGGTAACGCATTTTTAACTCTTCATAGAGTATTATGTTGTCTGCAAATACTGAAAGTTTGACTTCTTCTTCGCCGATCCATATGCCCTTTATTTCATTTTGTTGCCTGAATGCTGAGGCTGAGACCTTCCGGTACCATGTTAAACAGTAATGGTATCTATCTAACTCGTTAGTTCATTAGAAATTTACCCTGGTATGAGATGAAGATCTAACCACCTGTTGAACAATCTTTCCTCCCGTTCCCCTCGGGTCTGTAAAGGCTCTTATATCCTACATTACATTTTTCTACGAAAATAGGATTTGTTTCACGGTCTGTTAACAGCACCGGAATATTCAGATGATTAGGACCATGATAGTCAAAATATTCTAATAAATACGGTGGGAGTGGTCACTTCCTCCTTCTTTGCAGATTTTCAAATCCAAACTCCACTCGCCCAAATAAAAATTTGGACGGTAACTGATCTAAACTTTCAAATTCACTCAGATAAACTTAATACTTGGCCGAACTCCACAATCTGCCTCATGCCTCGCAGAGATTTGTAACTGTCTTCATGTTAGTCTGCTAAGTGAATGGAACTGCCCTTTCAACAGGCATCCTGAGAACATGTTACTTCCCACTCCCAAGGGCTTTATTTTCCAAATGGAGGATTTCAGGAGAACACAAAAGCCCCGAAGCAAAGCCAACCCTGGGCTTCAGTTCCAGGGAGAATAACTTAGAGTACAGATGCACTCCCTGACACACGGAATGCAGACAGGTCCACGCATGTGGCCTTGGCCTGACTGGTAAGTAAATTCTCCATTAGAGCCCGAACGTCAAAGGCCAAAGCACTGCATCCTTCATAGCAAACCCATAAAACCAACAAGACCACCCCAGAAGGTCAGTGCTAGGATCCCAACCTTGGCCTAGAAGCCAGGTCTCTCACTGCCCTTCGCCACTCCTCCTGCCCCTCTCCTGAATGACTGTAGCGGCTTCTAAACAATGGAATAGAGATGTTCTGCTGCCATGTCCCTTATCCTTTCACAAGTCAATTTCCGTTGTTTCTGGATTTCAGGAAGATCCAAGTAAGGCACCCCCTCCAAACCCCCACCCCTCGAAATTCCCCCCAAACCCAGAACCCAGTGATGCGTCGCCCAGGCTTCCACGTGCAGCGGTAATCTGTTTCAGCCCTACTTTGGCAAGGCTTTCTTTGTAGACAAGGGCCACTTACCCTAAGCACTACCTGTGTTTTTCCACCTGAGGGACAGATCGAGGACTTAGTTTCCTTCTCCAGATCTATATATTCTCTCGACCTTGCGCTGAAAGCTTGTAATTACCTCCCTTACCACCTTAAAACACCAAACACTTCTTCCTTAACCTTCAACAGTGCGACACTGAACTGAAGTTGAGATAATTATGAAGCATTAAAGCAGCTCTTCTTATGCCTTGTAACAAGCTCTTTCATGAGTCACTGCCTCCATTTTAAAAAGAGGCAGAGATAATGATGAACAGAGTTGAAGAATCTTGGAAAGGCAATCAAATGACTTAGGGAGGTATTATACAGCAGCTCAAACATTAACTTGGGGACTTTCACAGTCAATATACGGCTTTATTTTCTATTCTTGGAAACGGACCAATCCACGGCGTGGTCAAATATTGCTTCCAATGAGCAGAAAAGAGAGAAAGTGACTATACTAGCATAGTGGTCATACCCTGCCAAGCTCACCCCCCTGACACAGGGTGTCCCCCCCGTACACAGGCCAAAACAGACATAACCCTCAGCAAACCTCATTCCGGGACAGCTTTCTTACACGTCAAAAAGGGCAGGAGCGAGGGGGAGAATGTTTCTATCTCCATAGAGACACTTCCCAGGTTGTCGTGAGATCTGAATGGGCAAACATCACGGGAAACCAGCATGCACTGTGGGCTTTCGAGCCACAGGAGCACGAGCCTCAAGACCTTTGTTATCAGCTCAGCCCTGCGTTCTTGAAGTTCGGAAGGATTCTGAGAAACAAAAAAAGGTAACTCAGCCAAAAAAGACTGTGAGGCCGCTTCCATCCAAGATACAAAAGATGCTTAACAACTATTTTACAAAGCGCATCAGGGGCGCCTGGGTGGCTCAGTCAGTTAAGCATCCGACTTCGGCTCAGGTCATGATCTCTCGGTTTGTGAGTTCCAGCCCGCGTGGGGCTCTGTGCTGACAGCTCAGAGCCTGGAGCCCGCTTCGGATTCTGTGTCTCCTTCTCCCTCTGCCCCTTCCCTGCTTGCGCTCTGTCTCTGTCTCTCAAAAATAAATAAAACATAAAAAAAAATTTTTTTAAACAAAAACAAAAACAAGGCACATCAACAACAGCCTGCACATATGTGATAAAGTGATTGCAGGAAATGTTAACAACTGCAGAGTTCAGGTGGATGGGGGTGCGTGTTGGTGAGGCTGCGAGTGGAGAAGGACACAGGTGTCCACCATACAATGCTCTGGATTGTTCTGTATGTTTGAAAACTTCCACACAAAATTATTGGGAGAAAATCATCCGGACAGTTGGCATCTTCAATATCGTGTGGGACTTGTGTGCAACAGATTTGCTAAGCTCCACAGAATGTTCTATTTATGCAACAGAAACATTCCCCGGCTTGGAATGGTGGGAAATATGATCAGTAAACACCCGTCGCTCTAAGCCTTCCAGAGTCCTAGGCAACATCCCATCTAAGATGCCCTTAAGCTGCAATTACTTCTGCAGATGGAGATTTCCCTCCGTCCCCTCCTTTGCAGAATTAAATGTTCAGGAGGCTAACCTTTTTCTGTACTTCTCTGCTGTCTCAGATCATTAAAAATCTAGGGTGTAAATGTTTATTATTCTTGCATGGTGCATAAACCAATTTCTACCCAACCCGCAATACTGAGTTCTAATTAACAAAGTGATTAGGCTGTGCAGCCCCGTGGGAATGGCAGAAGATGGGAAGTTGGAGAAGCCAGGTGTGAGGCCAGCCTCCGCGGGCGAGTGGCCGCCTCTGAGCACGCGGCCTCCTCGGGGACAAAATGGAGGTCACACGTGCCACATCTCCTCCAAGTGTTTGTTCTGAGCGTAGGTAACTATAAATACGGGTATTGATGACGCAAAGAAACGAGAAAGCACTTTGAACACTGTGCCGCGTAATCCGCTGCAGTCCGGTTCCTAACTTACTTTGACCGGCTTTTGCACCTGTTTTGGAAAACGGTGCTTGCTTTTTCCATATCATGCGCAAACAGTTGCTAGCATTCAGAGTTTGGGACCTGGTGGTGTCACGATTGGCGAGGGGGAGCCAAAGGGAAGGCTCGGGGCCTGCCTGAGCCTCCTCGCCAGGCGGAACACCAAGTGGGTTAAGGGAGAAGCAGGCGGGACAGGGCGGGTCAAAGGTCACCGGATAGAGATAACTTAAACTGAACGCTCCCCCGCCCCCAACGTTTCTGTCAGGAGAGCAGACCTTTCGGGAGCAGACAGACGCTCAGCGTGCGAGGCTGGGGTCTGGACACGGAACACCACTGGAAGAGATGGGCCCGGCTACATGTCAGTGTCTGGAGGTCATCCCAGGAGCCTCTGTTGCTCTCTCAAATGGGCATCCCAGCCTCCGACACCTGGCCTTTCTCTGGGCAAGCGCCCAGGAAATGGGAGCCGCGCTACCCATGAGGAGTCCTAAGGTTACAGGTGGGGCGCGTGAGGTCGGCCACAAATTCTGACGCACAAAGCCAAGGGGCCAAAGTCCTAGCAGAGGCATATGTTTAGGAAACACGCTTACGGGCCTTCATTTTCTTACTCAGATGCAACGGCTGATCCTACACCAGCCCCTGTCCTGGAGGGGGAAATGCCATCAAGGTCATCGTGTCAGGGGGTGGGTGGTGATGAGGGGAGCAGACAAAAGCATCACATCAGTGAGAAATTTCCTGGAGGTGGTGACCGTCCTGTGGCTATGTGAGAGACTCTTCCTAAGAATTGAGAGAGTATTCTTAAGAAATACTCAGTGACCTGGGTGGCGTTAAACGGTCCTCATTTACGTAGCTTGCCCTCAACTGGTTCAGAACAGAATTGCCTATTCGAGTGTATGTGCAGGCAAACTTCAGAGACAGAGAGAGACAGAGACAGAAAGAGAGTATCAGAATACATCAAATAGAGCCAAAAATTAAAACGCGGAGGAGAATATATGGATTTTGTACTATTCTTATTCTTGCAAATCTTTGAGATCATTCCCAAATGAAAAGTAAAAAGAGAAAGGTGGAGGAGGAAAGGGAGACAGTGGAATGGCTCTGTGACAGTTACTTGGAGTGGATCATCACTGAAAGGTGGTAGAAATTGAGCGATCAGTCTTGTTAGATGTCCTTAAACTAACAGACGACCAGACAAAACAAAACAAATGCTTCAGGAGACATTACCAAGAAAGCGCAAAGACAACCCAGAGAATGGGAGAAAACATGTGTCAGTCACAAATGTGATAAGGGTTTAGGATGCAGAATATATAAAGAACGGTTACAGCTCAATAAAATGGAGACTAATTGCCCATTTAAAAGCGGGCAAAGGATTTGGTAGACATTTCTCCCAAGAAGGTTCACAAAAGGCCAATAAGCCCATGGAAAGATGCTCCACATCCTTAGCCTACCAGGGAAATGCAAATCACAGTCACAATGAGATCCCACCCCACACCCAGCTCAGAAAGACCATGGATAACAAGCGTTGGCAGAATGTGGACAAATTAGAACCCTCGCACGCTGCTGCGGTGGGAAGCAAGACTGGTGCCCTCGCTTTGGAAAGAGGTGTGGCAGTGAACCGTGAAAAAAGGCTAAGTGAAAGAAATCAGTCACAGAAGAGCACATAACCATATTCCATTCATATGAAGTCCAGAACAGAGATACAGAGACAGAAAAATTAGTGGGTGCCGAGGGCTGAGGGACAATGCTAGGCTTAGGGGGTAACTTCTCCGACCTTAGGTGCCTTTCGGGTATAAAGACAGTGTTCTAGAATTTATTATAGTGAGAGTTCCACAAGTTGGTGAATATACTAAAAACCACTGGATTGTTATCTTAAAAGAGTGAATTTGGGGGCACCTGGGTGGCTCAGTCACTTAAGTGTACAACTTCAGCTCAGGTTATGATCTCCTGGTTTGTAGGTTCGAGACCCACATTGGGCTCTGTGTTGACAGCTCGGAGCCTGGAGCCTGCTTCCGATTCTGTCTCTCTCTCTCTCTCTCTCTCAGTCCCTCCCCAACTTGTTCTCTGCCTCTCAAAAATAAATAAAGGTTAAAAAAACTTTTTTAAATAAAAAAAAGAGTGAATTTTATGGTATGTGAATGCTACCAATAAAAAAAACAAATGGTTGTCTTATTGCTAGTTAGTGCCTAGGGATGGGCAAACAGGATCACACAATCTACGATAAGAAGTAATTAAGGGTTCATGGCCTTGGGCTTATACTAGTCACAGAGTGCTAACAAGTTTCCAACTTCTAAATCTCTGGAGGAGGAGAGCATATAAGGCCTGGCTTCTATACATTTCTGAAGTCTTCTGAGTCTCAGAATAAAGAATTTCCCCCAGCTTCGTCATCTGTGACATGGAAATAATAATTCAGTAATTCAACGGTTGCAGACGGACCGCCAAGTTTCAGGGACTGATGCTAGGAATTCGCAGAAAAGTTAAGACCTGAGCCCTGACCAGAAGGATCTCGTAACTTATCATCGGAAAGACCTGAGGGCCTGAGGGCCTTCGGGGCTCTGGGCTCCTGACCAGGAGGGCACTGGGGAGTGGAGAGCTGGAGGGGCACAGAGGGAAGGCACTGTGGGTACATTACGGTGCTGACCATCAATGGTACCCTAACCACCCGGCCCCCGGACCATTCTCAGGATCTCCACCCCCACCTCAGAGGTCTGTAAAAGCTCTCAAAAGCACCAGAAGAAACAGAAGGAGATGGAAGGTGTGGCTGACATTTTCACCCCATTTGGTAAATCCCTGTTCTCAAGTGCAGAGCAGGTCTTAGGTTCACAAAGAACAGAGAGCACTCCTCCCAGCCCAGCGTGTCCTGGCTGGTGTGCTGCTGGCCTTTCCTGCTGGCCCCTGGGGAGAAAAAGCACTTCTGGGGATAACTGGGTGAGTCCTTCCTTTTAATCAGGGAGCACTGTTTGAGGAAACAGTTGCGGGGGGGGGGGGGGGGGGTTGGAGGGGAGGGAGGAAGAAAGTTAACAGATCAGTTAAGGATGCATTCTTCATTTGGGCCACACACAAAAGTGTTAAATGTAAATCTCCCTTCTTTGGTAAAATTACCGATTAGGAAAACTGTCCAAGGCACAATGTGCGCAAAGCTCCCTCAAGATGGGCTCTGAAATGGACGAGGCTCAGTCTGGATGAACTCCATCGAACCCTTTTTTTTTCAAAAAAAACCCCCAAAACCACAAGGATAAATTAAGGATTCTCTTCTAACTTTGGCTGGTGTAAAGCATTAAAAAAAAAAGAACAATTCCTTTTTAAAATCTCTTGGCAATTTGGAGCCAAATATCAGGAGAGCATCACAAGGCAAACCAAAAGGTTTATTTGTTTCTGCAGGTAAGCGATCCCTCCAATTATGTGGGTCACTTTGCGTAAGTGCTCTTTGTGAGATGACCGAAGACAGCAGATGAGAAAAAAAAGTGCCTTCGAGATATCAGGAAAGTGTTTAAACATTCAGTACATTTTGTTTTAATTTTCTTAAAGACCAGATTCTGCCTACGAGTGTTTTTTTTGTTTTGTTCAACTGTGCCTAAAAAGAAATATTCACGTACAATTTTTCCATCTACTTCTGAATTGGTTCAAGAGGGAAATCAAGAAAATTCAGAGTTATAAACAACTACACCAGCCAATCCCTTTATGGGTGAGCTGAGCCATGAAGATTAAATCAAGAGCAAGCTCGAACCCGGGTCAGAACTCTCATCTGCTCATGGCCTGGTCAGCACCTTCCTGCTGTTCCAAAATGCCTTCAAGGAACCTCACCCTGGTTTAAGGACAAGTCTCCCACAGGGAACAGAGGCAGGTGAACAAATAAAACTATTTGCATTTCCCCTTTATTGGTTCCAGACTATGGTTTGGATAATGTAATTACCTTTAAGATTTTTTTTTTTTTTTTTAAATGACTGGCTTCTTTTCTCCGGAAGAAATTAATGACTGCCTTCAGGAGTTTGCCTTTCTCAAGTTCAAGTTTACCAAACGACAGATTCCTTTGACAGTTCAAACTGTGTAAACTGGTGACAGAATCCTAGATACTTTCATGCTACCTGGCACCACAAAGCCCACACGTCTGGGACTCACTCCACTCTCTTCTCTCTCACTGACGTCGAGCACTTTGGAAGCCAGCGCATGCCCGGGTGTGGGGTTTTAACTTGTTAGGTCAGGTCCGATGTTTCATGCTAACTTATAACCAAGGCATATACCTTAGGACACGTTAGGTGATTAAGGTGATTAAGTAAGGTGGTCTGGAGACACAGATCATGAATCTGAAATCGTGAACGTGTAAGTTTTACCAACACCCTGGGATGAACAGGCTTTGGGGGCTGTAACATATGGGGCTGTGGCCCCTTTGGCCCGGTACGACAGCAATCTGAACACACACTTGGGTGCAGTTACTCTTACTCTGGTATAAACGTGCAGGTTCCTGCATGCTGGCCCCGAAGGAATGGTCTAACCTGCTCAGAATCGAAAACTGTCTTTGTATTCCCACCAGGTGGGGTGGAAATAACCCTTCTCCCCTTAGACACCGCACAGGTTAGGAAAAGAGTCACCTGGGCAACAATAATGTTAATACTCGGTCTTCACAGATTCCACGCTCGTTAGTCCTAATTGGTGAGGAGGGGGAAGACAGAAGGCTGGCCTTCAGACAACCGCCGGAGAACCAGGCCCCTGAGGCTTCTTCACAAGTACCCGCCCTTGGAATCTACCTGATCAAACACAACAAAAGCTGGGGAATTGGCTTTGAGATGCTTTAAAATAAGATAATCCAGCCGTGTTATCCTTTACACCTGCTTCTCAGGAGAACAAAAGCACGAGATCCACTCTCAATACAGGTCACCGGGGTTCCAGAAGATGCTAGTGTGTTTAAGCCTCTCTGACTTGACAACATTATCCTCTAAACGGGGGGATTAAAGGGTCTTGGGTGCACCAACGGCAATAAGCTGGACAGGGCCTCTGGATTTCTTGACCACTTAAGATTTTATCTTCTCAAAATTTCTGGGATGCGGTGTTACGGAAGGTTCCACGTGTGCCATGGTTATTTTCGCCCACTGAGTTTGTGTTTTTGCCTCTGTTTATTTTCTTCCTACTGATAGTATTTTAAGCCACAGAAATTTAAGAAGGCCAACATCACACACCATTTTGATAGGAAATGCCAACATACTGAAAAACTGTATATACATGACAGAATGTTTCGAAGTTCAGCATACTCCCATAAAGCAACTGCCTAATTCAAATAATAGAATGTGTGTCAGGGATCTAATTATTTGTCAAGAAATGCCATTTTTCATTCACATACATGTCTAGCAGGATACCAAAATATTCCTTGGAATATTTCCCTCGCGAGAAAATAAATCAGGGTTTCTGCTGAACACGCTTGTCTCTCCGTAAAATCTTCCCAAGTGTTGAAAAGTAGTACCACAGGTGTGGTAAATATCTTCCATCTTTCGCTCTTTTCTCAAAATGTGAAAAAACTTCCTAAATTCACACCCGAACACTGAAACGCTATAAATCCCGACTCCTCGTAAAACAACCTGGCCGTGTCCCTTCCTTTCCCCCTGTGCTTTATTTACAGTTGAGTACAATTAAGAAAAGCACTGTCTGTGTTTGTTAAATTCGGCTCTTTATTTCAAACGGAGGCTACTGTCGAGCTTTTAAATTTTCTACCTGCACCCACTGAGGCCAAGCACACAGAGCCTCAACCTTAACCCAAAGCCTTGGCTGAAATCGCAAAATTCTTTAGTCAGAGATAGCAATCCCTACCAGCAACAGATTCGGGACTCTCGTGGAATGTCACTGCTTTACCATTCGCCGTGTAAGTTTGCCAAATGGAAAATCCCCAGGCAGCTGGCAGAATAAAAATGCGTTTGGTGTTGACAGTCACGATAGAGCACGGGGACTACAGAATCGCTCCCAAATCCATTCATTCTTATGCCAAGGCATCCTTTTAAAATGGGGTGTGAGAGTCATTGCCAATGGAATGTTCCAAGCTGATGACATTTCAAATAGGCTTTCAAGGTGCTGACAATGGATCTCCCCTCTTGTCCAGCCAGAGCGCTCACTCCCAAGAAGATTTTACCCTAGAGGAAAAGGGTAAACCATTTTCCAAGTCCAATTTAATTTGGTCTACGTCTTGGAGGGAAGGTCATTTCTCTTACTAAAAGGCTCAACCTCTTTGCTCTCTTTCTCTAAAGATCTATAAATCACAGTTTGAGTGGACAAATTATAAAATGTGATATAATACGCCACATGTATGTGCCATATTTCTTCATTTCTGAGACCTGTATTCTGACCGTTGTCACCGACGCCCACATTTTAATGTTTCTGAAATACAGAGGCATCTTGCAATCAACACGGTAGTTTCATACAGTAGTATTTCTCACTCTCCACTCTCCAAAAAATTAAGAAGTCAATGGTGCATCTTACAATGGAGGCAAGAAATTGTTTAATGCACGGGGTTCCTGAAAATGATCTACCTAGATTAAATCCCATCATTCACATTTTAATAGGATGCCACCACTTTGGGACCTAACACAGAATTTCAAGATGGAAATGCAACCACTCTTCCTTCCAACAACAGACTGATGTTTTCCTTCTCATGATAGCTTGCTTTCTGTTAAGCTTACTCTACACGGAGAATCCAGTTACGATATTATCTGTCTATACCCACAGGGTATATCAAAATACGGAATCAAATCTCTGATGCCATCACACATAAAAACAACTGAAAAATATCCAAAAATATAGTCCCCTCCCCCGCAAAAAAATTGACAGGTACTTTCCCCTTTGTAAGAGAAGTTGCCTAGGTATATCCTTAGGAGGTCTGTAAACAAAATATTAGTTTCAGGGGTACCTAGTCTTTATCTTTTAAAGATTATTTTCTAGGTAATGGTGCCCAACATATCAATTTTACATGCAGCCAAGGACCTGTAAACTAAACTCAAATGCACAAGAGAAGTTGCTGTTGTCGAAGATGCAAACAAAAGTGGGGTTACAGGAGTTTTTCTCTACAACTCACAAAGGTAAATGCAAACACAGTTTCTCTGGGGGGGAAAATCGGAGCCTTTTATTCGCTTTAAATGCCCCCAATGCCCTTTGTGTGAGGACTCTACACGGCGCACAGACACCTGCCGTGTGTCTGACTCCTTCAACAGCACGGGCAAGGATGCAGGCTCCGGGGTCTTTTGCCAAACCCAGGAGTGCTGTCTGCCAATCCCCTGGCCCCGGGTAGCCTCCAGGTGAGAGTTCCAAAAGGAAATTTGTCCTCGTTAAGCACGACTAACAGTAGATTAGGGAGAAGTGTTTCATGCAAAGCATCACCCATTGCAGGTGATTCAAGAAATCTGTTCTCAACTCCTAGCCCCACCTCCCCACTTTGGGACATTCCCCCTTCTAATTCTGACATGCCACCAAATTACTGGTTGTAGTTAACATTCCGATTTATGTTAGAACTAATTACATTTAAATAATAAGCCGAAATGAAAAGTCCGTTTGTAAAGGCATGGCCAGACAACACTATTTCAGGACCTGACACTTTACGTCTCCTTAAAACCCACAACAGATCTAAAATATATAAATACATCAAAGATCTTTGAAGAATTTGAGGGGCGCCTGGGTGGCTCAGTCAGTAAAGTGTCCGACTTTGGCTCAGGCCACGATCTCAGTTTGTGAGTTCGAGCCCCGTGTCGGGCTCTGTGCTGACAGCTCAGAGCCTGGAGCCTGCTTAGGATTCTGTGTCTCCTTCTCCCTCTGCCCCTCCCCCACTTGCTCGCACGCGTGCTCTCTCTCTCTCTCTCAAAAATAAATAAACATAAAAAAAATTAAAAAAAAAAGAATTTGGAAGGGATATTTTGCTTTGCTAAGGGATCACACATACACACATTTTTTAAAAAAAATCATTGCCAAGAATAATGTTTCCGTGGACATCACGTTGATTTAAATTTCATGGACACTCACTCCCAGCTTAAGGGTCCTGAGCCCCACTTCTCTTATCAATTAACCTGCCAGCTTGATTAGTCAAGTCTAATTAGTTAAATCCTTTTTTAATGAAAAGATTATGGCTTAAGCAGTCTGCCAGTTCCGGGGCTATTGGCAACTACAAGCTAATCTCTGCAGGGTGGGTGGGGGAAGGGCGTGGACGGTGGGGGGAGGCAAGGGGGAAAATCCTGAAATTCCAATGGAATCCAGAGCTCCAAGAACTCATCTAAGTCATAATCATAGCATCCCAAATACAATGAATATGCTGTACACAGATGCCCCAAGCCCCCTGCCTCTCCGTTATTTTGCACATGTAGATTCTTCCCAAGGTAGTTACTTCCAAGTACCCAAACCAAACGGCTAAGTAATCTAGAGTCCTCAGTGAAAGTGGTGTAGCAGCAGGGAGAAAATGAAATCATTTTTAATTTAAAAAGTTACTGGTAACAATGTAAGGTATGTACTGGTAATGTAGGGTATCCTACAAGACAACCAGTCTGGATGCTTCAAAAGTTGACGTCCTTAAAAAATTTAAACAGGTGTGTGTTGGGGGGGGGCACCTGGGTGGCTCAGTCAGTTAAATGCCTGACTCTTGGTTTCAGCTCAGGTCATGATCCCGCGGTTCGTGGGCTTGAGCCCCACATCTTGAGCTTTATGCTGACGGTGGAGTCTGCTTGGGATTCTCTTTCTCTCTCTCTCTCTGTCTCTCCATCTCTGCCCTCCCCCTGCTTGTTCTCTTTCTCTCTCTCTCTCAAAAATAAATAAACTTGAAAGAAAAAAAAAAGGTGTGTGTGAGGGGAAGGATGGGGGTGGAGTTCAGTATCAATATTTGATTTTAAGAGGCCAAAGAGACAGACAGATCAACCAAATGTGTGACCCTAATTGGATCTTAGATCCAGAAAAGAAAAAAAAAAGGAAAAAGAAGAGCCCACTGTTGAAACACACACATGCCCATGTACACACGTACACACACGTACACACACGTACACACACACACACACTCCCCACTTTGGACACAATCAAGGAAAGTTGGAAATGAACTTTAGATCGAATCACAGTTAACTTACTTAGGTGAGATAACAGTAGTGGGGTTTTGTTAAGCAATGCAGGAAACGGATATTGAGGGATTCCGATGCCTTTAACTTTGAAATGATTTAGGAAAAAAAAAAAAAAAAGGGCAGATGTGGCAAAACGTTAATTCGTGGATCTGCATGAAAAGTGCGTGGGAATTCACTGTCCTCTTGTTCTAATTTTTCTGCAAGTTTGCAATTTCGCAACATAAAAAAAAAAAAATTTTGAAAGACTTTGGAGGAAACGTTGAAGCAAGCAAGAAAGCAGGTCGTGGTCCCAAAGACCCGGAGTCAGCGTCTGAGGGGCCCCGTGAAACCATGTGCTGTTAAGAGCAAGGCCATGTCCCTGTCTACTGTCCCTAGCACAAGTAGGCACTCAAGCATCTGATCACTGGATGGACGGATTCATGAATAAAATTCTGGCTCCAACACGTGTCAGGCACGCGGCCTTCCGCAGGTAGTTTCTCTGAGCATGTGCAGAACAGAACAGTGACGCGGGCCAGCCTTGCTGGGCTCCTGTGCCCTCGGAGAGAACGCGTACCAAGGGCGCACCAATATGCCAGCTGGCATATACCTGGGGCTCAGCGAATGGTGCTATCGGTTCTCTTTTTAGATGACTCAAGGTTTTAAAAATCCCTGGGATTGAAAAGCACAAGTGGCTTTGGTTTTCATCTGATTTATGGGCATGACGAGATCGGAGAGGTCTAATGGCCGCCTTCCTTGTACTTGTACTTATAGGTTACCTCAAAACACCCCTTTGCTGACCTCTCTTGCTAAACACTCCACTCTTATCAGGCACAAAGTATTTCTCCACAACCTCATCTGACCACATGGGACATCGCTTGTAGCAGAGGCATGGGAGCTGGAATGGGTTTCTCTAGAACTGGGAAGTTCTCATGACAAGGTTTTCCCAGCACAGTAGAGCCATGGGTCGTGTTGTCTCAAGGTGCTGGGTTGGAAACCCCTTTCTCAGGAGTTTCTCAGCTACTGGAAGCCCAATCGATTCTGAGATGGCTCACGGGGTGGGACTGGTGGGGAACAGAAGGCAGATGGGGTTCCTCGTGGGAGAGGTTTGGTAGCGAGAATGAGGACAGGAGACGGAGGCCAGGCTGAGAGAAGGCGCTCAGCCACTTTCTTCCTCTGTCACATAATCCCAACACACTGCGCCGGGGTGACCTGTGACTTTTGAGACCAGGGTGAATGACTTATGCGCTCTAACACGCCCCGAGGCGGCGGGAGTGCTTACCCCTTCCTTCAGCTCTTGAGTCTTGTGAATCTGACGGCAAACACGGTAAGTTTAGGTTTCAATAAATCCCCCTGTCAGCCTGATGGCATTTAAAAATTAAACAACAACAAAAAGGGCTTCATGTTGAACTTTGGATCTGCTTATAATAAAGTCCGTGGGGTAATGATTCAGATTTTGGCAGGAAAGGCTTTCCGACGGCTGCCGAGCCGGTGACGGACAGAAAGGAGGGGGGACACCAGGCTAGAGATTTAGGAGAGGCCTGAACTCCTTCCTCAGAGGTGCCGGCTCCTAGGTAAGATCGAGAACTTCTTGGCCTAACACCTGGTGGCCAAGCTGACTCTGGCTCTCCCGCGACACCATCCCGAATTACCTCCCGGAGTGAGAAAACGGTGAGGTGAGAAAACCCAGCAACCCTCCTCCCCCCCTCAGCGTTTCACCGTGTGGGATGTAACTAACTGGCTTTTCCACTGGTCTTTTTGAGGAACTTGTGTTTCAGAGAATAATAGCGATAGACAGGGTAATCCCTGCGTGCTCTAACCCAGGCCCCACTGGCTATTTGAGAAAAGGATTAAGTATTCTCTCCTCTTAAGAAGCCCTTTAGAGCTATGCAACCCTAAACAAATACTTCCTTTAGGAGGTGATTCTCTTGTTTACACTGCACAGACATTTGGGACATTCCGCTCACACCTCAGAGGATACGGGATGGCCTGACCTCTGGGGCTGAAATCCAGCCAGGACTGAGGATAAGGCACCAAACAGGTGGAGAACCTAAGGCAGCTTGCTCGGCCTGTGGCCTCCCTTTCCTCAGTCAAAGCGGTGGTCGCACCATCTACCTCAAAAGGGTACCGTGAGGACTCCACGAGTGAATCCCTATAAAGTGATCAGAACAAAGCCTGGCTCGCAGTGAGGACTCCGTACATATTCGCTCCCATGACTCGTGGATTCAGGCAATGGAAAGAAAGTGAATTCTCACTAGGCCGGTCAGGCACCCACTCTGCGGGGCAGGCCAGGGTTAGGCCTGTCGTCCCGAAGTAATTGTTAACAGCAGTCTGTTTTTCTTTCAAGAACGTCCTGGTCTGGACAGTAAGTCACACAGGCACCTTAAAAGGTCACTCAACTGAGATGCAAAGGCAAGGTATTTTACAGGAAGGGGGGAGGGGGCGGGGGGGGGGAGGGAGAAAGACCTCATAGAGGCTTATTTGTTTTAAGTACCTGAAGAAGCAGGACTAGATCTGTCTGTCGTCATTGTTGCTGTTTGCTACTTAAGGCTAAGGATCCTCTGAAGAGACTGAGGGAAATGAGCCAGTAGAAAGGGAAAGAAAGGCTTGACTGGGGAGCTAAGACAGACCAGGGGACAGGGAAGCCATATTGACTGATGGAGGCCAGCCAGGGAAGGAGGCAGGAGACCCCGCTCCCTCTTGGTCAAGAAAAAGAGACCTTCTGAGTCTGGAAGAGGAAACAGGGGCTGTTCCCCAGCAGAGACCCTCTGTCTTCCCCAGAAGAGCAGGGCCAACCAATGAAGGAAGAGAGGGGAGACGGGTCTAGATGCCCTCAAGAGTTCAGCTGAGGTTCGAAAGTGCAAATGTACACAGTCATTAGCTCAGTCAATTTTCTTCCAGAACACTTAGCAGCCCAGGGGCAGGAATGAAGGAAGTAAGACAATTAGCCCGTCGGTGCAGTCGGCACTTTGGCCACGGGATGTGGCAGAATGCTCAGGGAGGGAGTGGCGGCAAGGGTTACCTTACAAGTAAGTGTATTTAGGGTCCACATACCTCCACAGAGCATTTGGCAAAGAAAACCATGGTTTAAAGTGATGCTCTGACCCAAAGGGCATCACCGCCCAGGAGGCCGATGGGTACCCACAAGGCAAAGGTCGGCACCAGGCGCGGTGAGGGTCTGAAGGTCTTCAGGACAAATTTTTGCAGAACATGGATGAACAGCAGGGGATTTCTTGCACGTCTCCCACCAGAAAACTCAAAGTGGGCTAGCGGGCTTTAGAAAGAACAAAGCAAACCGCTCAAGCAGGGACGAGGGTCCTCCTATTCGGAGCCCCGTTGGCTCTCCCTGCCACGTGTCGATCTGCCCACCGCCGAAGGGAGGTGATAAGCTCCAAGCAGTCACAAAATGAGCAGTTCTAACAAAGTCGCTAGGATTCCCGGGCGTAACTGCCGTCTGATCGCTTGAGGCTCCTGGACCCCTTTTCCACTTTAATTTCTATTCATCAGCAACGTAACTTTGATTCTGTAACTATATAAAGTCTGGGTATGCGTGTGGGGGGTGAAACATCACACTCCCACCTTCTGTAAAAGCCAGCGGCTCAGTGCGTGTGACCCACACAGAAACTGAGGCCGTTCCCTGCTCGGCGGCCTCCATCCAGCCTCTCCGGGACCGCATGGTCAGTAGTTTTCTCCCGCCTACACCATGGAGAGTTCAGGCTCAGTGGGAAACTGTGTTGATCACAAGAGGCCGTTTTTAGTTGGCCAAATCAAAGCTTCTCTCCTTCAGGCTGGGCTCGCCCAGTAGGAGGGATGCGGGGCTGGGAGGGGCTCAATTTATTTGTTGAACCTAAGGGAACCTAAGTGAGGCTGGGAGGCCAGGAGGCCGCACCCAACAACCGGCTGTCACCTGCCACTCACAGGATGCTTTTCTGGCATGTAAACTACCTACTTGGCTAGGCTACTGGGTGGATGAAACAGATCGGCATAAACCTGCCTGGCATACCGTAGGTACTCAGTATATGTGCATAGCCTCCTATTTCCTTCCAGAAAAACACCCAGTCGGGATCATCCGATTATCCAAGAATGCCAACTGAGTTTAGATCAAAGTAAGATGTTACTTTTCCCTACTTTTCCTTACTTTCTTTAATCAAGTCACTTAGACCCCCTCATCCCATTAGAACGTAATTTCCAAGGTTTCCGTTTTAGGATGTTAAATTTTATTTTAGTTTTTTTAAGTGTTTGTTTATTTTTGAGAGAGAGCATGTGCGCTTGCACATGAGTGGGTGAGGGGCGGGGGTGGGGGTGGGGAACAGAGGATCCAAAGAGGGCTCTGTGCTGACCGCAGAGAGCCCGATGCGGGGCTTGAACTCATGAACCGCGAGATCATGTTCTGAGCCGAAGTCAGATGCTTAACTGACTGAGCCACCCAGATGCCCCAATTTTAGGACGTTGCATTTTAATTCACTTAGGTTGAACAAACGAACTGAGCCCCTATTGTATATAAAGAACCCTGCTGGTCACTGTGGAGGGGGTGGGGTTCAAAATGGGAAAAACTCTGCACCTACAAGTCCAGTAAGAAGTAGGATGCACCAAGTGTCCAAATTTTGGTAAAGGTGGGACGGCTTCCTGCAGGATGTAGCATTTGCACAGAGCCTTGAAGGGCAGGTAGGACTTTAAATTCACACGCCTGCTTGTATAAAACTATTGGATGCTGCTCTCTTTCAGGTTCTACTTTTCAGGCATTTTGTCTCTTCTGTCGATAAATATAAACCATAAGAAAAGGCTCACTGGATGCAAAACATGGATTAAACCTCTTCTGAGAAACATGCAAACAAAAAAGGGTATAGGCCTGTTAATAAAATGCCTGGGAGGGCACCGACTTCTTGCTCTGATAACTTGCCACTAAAAGGAAAGATTTAACGTAAACCTTGCTCTTGCTTTGATCACATTTGAGGGTCACCAAAGAGCTCTAGCTGATGAGGTAAAGCCCTGTTGCTCCGAAGAATTTCAGCCAATATGGAGGGGCAGTCAGTCACCTTTGACGATCTCTAATGGGACACGGGGTCGGGCAAGGACTGTCCATGGACGAAGACATTAGATGGAAGGTTGATGGGGTACCTGGCAATGCAGGCATCATGTGGCCACAACCGGAACTGACTGAACAATCTTGGCATCGCTAAAACTTGGACATCCAGACGCTGGTCACCCGGATGTGAGGCCATGTGAGCCTCCCCACAACGCCTATGGCGTTCTCTTGCCAAAAGCCTAACCCAAATCCAGTCAAAGCTTGAGGGCCAACTTCCACTTACAGGAAATGTGAGCCATAAACTAAACGATGCCACAGGGGCTTCTAGAAGGCGGAACAGCGTACAGAGCAGGTGACCTGGGTTTTTGCAACAAGTCTCTGACTTGAAAAAAATGGGAGGCTGGGGAGAGGTGGCAGGCTCTAGATTGACACCAGGGGTACATGACCCGGGTTTGTATCCTGCTGGGAACAGATCACGGACAATGGCACTTGTGGGGCAATCAGGGAGATGGCCCCGGGGACGGGTGTTTCACTGATGTTGAGGAATTATTGTACTTTGTTAGACTGGTAACAGAATGTGGCCGTGTAAGAACAAATTTGTAAGCAGATGCGCACTCCTGTACGTAGGGGTGAAATGACATGATCCCTGACACGAGCTTTAAAATACTTCGCCGATACAGGAGGGAGGACAGATACCACCCCACCTACCCTTGTCACCTAAAATCCATCGTGGCACAACCTCGGTAAATCCGAAGCTGTATACAGAGTGCACACATGGGGGTTCATTCCGATGTTCTCTATGCGTCAAGAATCCTGGTGTGAGGGGACCAGCAGCCTGTGGCTTCTCAAGCCCTAGAGATAACCGGGGGGTGGGCTCCCATTTGAGAACCCCTACTTGAACACTTCTAGTCCTGGAAGAGGTCTGTTCCCGAAGGACATCCAAAAACAGCTTTAATATTCAGGGGGCTTGCAGAAACCTCACAGGGGAATCGCCTTTTGGGGGAAAACCCAACGCAGTCGGTCTAATTTTGTAGGTTTCAAACTCGACAATACCTCGCAGGGAAAGGGAAACAGACGTCAGACCGCTGCTGATCCCGGCTACTGTAGTTGCAAGAAGGCCCTGCACAGCACTCTGCTTGCCGAATAGTTGCCGGTCATCGCGGCACATCTAGCCGAGCATGTGTGTGCTTTGTGTTGTGATAACCCTTCGCGCAGGTGGCAAGCGGGCGTCTGTGAGGCGGTATCTGCCAACCAGGAACTGGACAGAACAGTTTATCTTTGAGAAGTGGCTGAGCAAGTTAGCTCAGCTGGTTACAGCAGAACGCTGGCCCAAGGTCATGGTTCCAAAGCCCATTATACTCGAGACTTTCCCTCTCTGATGCAGACCTACCTTCAGGCCTGGCCCAGCCAGCCACCCTGTACTCGAGGGGGCCCGCTCCCCAGGCTAGAGACTGAGGTTGCGAATCCACCACGAGGGCAGCAGTGAGTCCGGTGGCAGGTGCACAGCGTGACTTTGATCAGGTCTGGGGCCTCTGATGTTAACGATCAACAAAAAGGCTGCCCGACAACGAAGAGACCTACTCCCTGCTCCGTAAGAGTATGGATTTCCCTGAGTGATACTGTGGGTCACCTGAGCCCTGCCAAGAATCACCTGCAGGGCACCCCCTGGAGTTCCCAGTTCTATAGGACACTTTGCGTCTCCAACTACTACTCGAGGGGATGCTGCTAGGGCCGGTCTAGGGACCACACTTTGAGAACCGCTGGTCCAGACCCGGTGCTGTACCTGAATTCCACCCGATTCACTCCTTATCAGCAGAGACTTCGCCTTTCCCTATTCTGTAAACTAAGTACTGGGCCCGGAAGCCCAATCCGTGACACCTCAAGAAGACGAGGAGGGACGCAGGGAGGGACTGTAAGTGAAACCCTGAACCACGCTGGGCTGGGCCCTGGACTGGCAGCGTGACCTTGGTGCTGTCCTCAAAGAGCTGAAACTGTTTCCGCCGTCCTTTCTTAGAAAAGTTCTAAAGGGGCAACAGGGGAGACCCGGGTGCGTGTGTTCGGAGGCCAGCTGCTGCCACAACCGCTAACGGTCGCCAGGCCTCGAGAACCTTCTCTCCGCGGGCCGGCCTTACCTGCCCTCCAAACACAGCCGGCCGCCTGCCTCCCGCCCCTCCCTGTCGTAGGATGTCAGTTGTTCACCTGCGTGGAAATGACAGCTGCTTGTCACGGTCTACATGAGAGGCCTCACTTGCAGCGGTAACTAGCATGCCATTTCCAAAAAGCTGTCATTGTCTGGTGTCAGCACAACCCACTGTTCAAAGATCCGCTCTGACATGAACCAGGCAGCGCCTGAGTGTTATTGCCGCGGACTCCTCTGTGCTCCGGCACCGATGGCAGCTGCTTGGCGCCCAGGGTTTGTTTCACCCAATTATTTGTTTGTCACTTGGAAGCCCAGGATGTCGAGCAGGTATTGTGGAGGTATTTTTGGCCTGATGCACAGGCGGAAAGCATAATGAGGCCCTCAGGTGAAGGCCTATTTTGTCAGTTAGGTGCTAGGATGATGTGCAGCTGAGAAGCCCGGGTAGCAATTAGGATATTTGAATAAGATAAGATACGTGGCAGGATGCTGAGAAGGCTCAGAAAGTCGGCCTTAACTTTTCCACTGCCAAGAAAACCCTTACAGTAGGCAGTTTTCAAGTTTGTCCCGGAGCTAATACAGAAGGAGGATGGGGAAGAGCTGTCTTCTCTCCACCCGGAGGGCCCTGAGAAGGAAGACGGCTGAAACCAGGCGCCAACCCGGTACCAGGCCGACCGGCAGGGCCAGCTGGGGGGTGAGGCCCCGACCGCACAGGGGTGACAGGGATGTGGGCGAAGACCAGCTATCCATGGTCAGCGAGGCCAGAGGAGAAATGGACAGCCACCCCCCCCAAGAGGCCTGTTTCAGTCAGGAGTCTCTCCTTCCCACAGGAGCAGAAGACAAATTGATTTGATGTCTAACATCTTGGGAAGAGGCCATGAGACAGGGCAACGTGGGCCCTACGGCCAGCTGAAAAACTGAAGCCACAAAACTTAGTTTAGAATTGAACATTCGAGGGGGCGCCTGGGTGGCTCAGTCGGGTAAGCGCCAGACTTCAGCTCAGGTCACGATCTCGCGGTTCGTGAGTTCGAGCCCCACATCGGGTTCTCCACTGACAGCTCGGAGCCTGGAGCCTGGAGCCTGCTTCGGATTCTGTGTCTCCCTCTCTCTCTGCCCTTCCCCCCCCCCCCCCTCTCTCAAAAAAAAAAAAAAATAAGTAAACATGAAAAGAAAACTTTAGAATTGAACATCGACTAGAGCCCACAGCGGCTGTGTCCCTGCTTCTAATCCTGGAATTTCTTTCTAAGACCACCAGTGTCTCATTAGTTATCAATCTCCACACTTATCAGTCTCGGAAAGTGAGGGCAACGGCCCAGACAAACCTAATTCTTCCTAAACGACACGCCACGGCTCTGGTAACAATGAAATTAACCTAACTCCACCGGAGACCCGTTTACAAGTTTAGCGCGAATCAAGCTAAAATCCAGCAGGCAGCAAGTGAATGAAGTCGGTGTTATCATCACCTTCTAGCAGAAGAGAAGCAGGAAGTCAGATGGCTTTAGGCCGGAAGGCCCAGATTAACTTTTGAGGAAGCCGAGCTCTGACGAATTGCTTGGTGTGCCGCGTCCTCTGTGCGTCCACTGACAGCGAAAGACAAATGGCGAGGTGGTGACACTCCCTCCATTTTCTACAACGGTCCATCCAAGCCTCGTTTCGATTCACATCGTTCGAATGAGTCACTCCTAGAAAAAGAAGCTGCCTGGCAGCTTGCCCCTGGGGTGCTCTAAGGCAGGGCCTTGCTCTGGTATCTGACCCCCTCCTCTAACCTGCAGCCATCCCTGGAAATGGTCCTGTCTTTCCACCTGAGAAGTCAAGTTTGAAGGAAGCCGGGACCTAAGGTCTTTATATGGTGGGGCTTTATAAACATTTACTGGAGTAGACAAAACATCTCTCGTAAGCCACTCAAGATGCAGACCAGCAGAGAAGGACTCTGCATCGTCATTCCTATTCTGGAAGCAAATACCTAACCGTTGATACTCAAACCGGAGCTGGCTCACTCCCATCCCTTTCCCTCTTCCCTCAGCCCTGAGGTTCAACCCCCTCTTCCCTCTAAGATCTTTCTCGGACATGAAACCTCCTGGAAAGGTTTATTCCGCCCTGTTCTTGCTTACAAGTTCAGGACCAAAGTTACCGTACTGGCCACCAGGCACTATTCTTCAATAGCACTCACAGCTCTCTGGGGAACTGTATGCCTTCTGCACAAGCCTGACGCTCTGAGAAGACCTAGATCATCCCGAAGCAAACTTTGGCCTTTAGAACCTAGAAGGGATTTTGAAGTCCAACCCAACTTTCTCACGTTACCGACAAGAAAACCAAGTCAGGTGGTTACAAGTAGCCCGACTCAGACTTGAGCCTGGCGCTCCCATGACTAAAAGCAGCCAAGTCCCCCACTTGGCAGTATGTTGATGTGGCAAAAATTTAAGCAGCACACTCTAAATGAGAAAACACAAAACCAAAAGGCCCCAGTGACAGGCAATCCCCAGGACTTTACAATGCACCCCAATTTTTGCAATAGCTTAACTGATTTGACAACAGGATTGACTGTTAAAATGGAATACTCGACGGGGGCAGATTTTAGTCTAACACTGGCCAATCTGTGCCCACAGAACACATCTCTCAGAAAGGTGACATCTTCTGTAGTCTACTGAGGGCTGGCCTGTTTCTGGTTTGCTGAGCCTTCAGGGTTCATCCTAGAGCACCGTCTCCTCCCAAGAAAGCCTTAAGATTATTATTTTTGCTTTCTTAGCTAGTTGAGTGGCTTCTTTCCCATTTTGCCACTTAAAAAGCCTCTGGTTGAATTTTAAAATGTTTAAGGCCTGTACTATTCTGGCCGTACGTCTTGTGTGACCTGTTCACTGCTGTATCTCCCGAGCGTGTCCCACAGCCAGTGCTCCGTAACAGGTGTTGAATGAAAGAACCAATTTCAATATGGCTTCCACTTTAAGCCATCAGCTGACGGAATCAACACTGACGTCATTTACTTAACAGCTGACAAATGTGATTTCCAGAGGGGACTCCTTGTCAAACCGAGTGCAGGGATAAAGTTTCCGAATCAAGAAGGCTTGAGAGAGGAGCCGCAAAAGTCTAGCAGAGGACAGTCAACACTTGGAAAATCACACGTTGCCACAGAACAAGAGGAATGACGCCGCCGGGCTTTCCTGCGAGAGGAGCTTTACCGTGGAAAAGCCTTTCCTGGCCATAAACAGATAATGAGAACGTGATGTAATCCTGGCTAAAATTAGGTTTTAGTGTTACTCTGCTGGGATGTGAAAGGTGATAGATAAGAGGGGGAAAATGTTTTCCAAGTGGCTTTTAAAGGTATCCAAATATAACCGCCTCCCACATCAGTCTATTAACAGGCACACTTGAGACATTTCCCTCTTCAAAAGGACTCTTAGAAAAAGCAATGATGTGCTCTCAACCTCCTCCTTTATAAGACAAGGTTTACGAGGGTCAGAGAGGCTCTGCGCGCCCACGGAACACTCCTCCTATTAACAGGCCCCCCGCCTGCCTCGGTGTGGATTTGGGCCTCGTGCTGCTTGTCATCGGTTGCTAGGGAAATGCTTGAGAGTCCTTAGTCACTTCTAATAAAATCTGGCTAAAAGTAAAGACAAGTCCACTTACAGGCACAGGAATGGGCATGGGGAGTAGAAACATGGAGGAATGTGGTCTTACTGGAAGGGGAGGAGATCAGAGATGCCCTAAGTTGAGCCCCGCTGCGATGTAGGGACCATGACAAGGAGTTACCTGGGTGTTAGGATACACCCTGGGCATCCGGGAAGGCCCCTCCCCCATGGAGGGCAGGGTCCTACCGACATCCAGGGGACATAAAATAGCTTGGGACGGTGTGGTGGAGAAAGCCCTGGGCACTTGTTCTGGCCAAAGAGAAGGTCAGAAACGCCACACGCTGCCTCCAAATTCTATGGTTCTGTCTACTCTCCTCCCTCTACCAAGATGACTAGCCCTGGGCACGATGGGGGGCTGCTGGTTTGGCCTGGGTCCTGGAATAAAGACGATGAACCTCAGCTCGTCCGCAGCTGACCTTTAATCTTGCAGGCGTCTGCAGCATGGGGTGCAGTAAAAGCGGATGAACACAGACCCTCTTTATTGATGTACAAGGGCAAAGACATCCCTCCAGAACCGGCCAGGAGAGTCCACTATTCGTTGTATCGCTGTATACTGGCACGAGGTTCACAACAGAAAGGCACACTGGCCCTCCACCCGAAGCTGTACCAGGCAGAAGATTTACTTTTCAGTTCTTGGACTGAACCGCTACTGCTGAGAGGTTTGCTCGGATGGAAAGTTCTGCGCCTAACACCCACAGTGACCTGACAGAGCGCCCCACGGAGGACTGGCTCCTTCTACTCCTATCCACAGGCTTCAAAAGTTAGCCAGAAATCATTTGTAGGAGGGGAACCAGAGGCACAGCCATTCATGGCCAGCTTTCCACTTGGAGGTAAAACACATCTCCAAACACCCATTTACAGGCAACCTTGCAGAATCAGGACCTGGAATGCACTGCCCCATTGAGTCCAGGCAAGCTCGGTGGGTTGATGGAAGTCAAGTCTAAGGGGTGGAGGTGGGGGTGGGGGCTGGGGGCTCTCTGAATCGAGGCCCGGAATGTCTTTGGTGGATTCACAAAGTGGGTCTGCCGTTGAGACCCGCTTCCCCGTTTTTAAAGCACAGGCTGGGCGAGAAGGTAAAAACACTTTGATGCTTGCCCCGGGGCTAAATCAAAGACAGCTGAGCGAAAGTTCAGGCACCATGAAATTAATAACATCACTGGTGTAATCGCTCCACCATAGGTTTAGGATAAACCCCGTAAAAATCCGAAATGCACGAAGGAGATTACTTGAGTGGGAATCAATCATTTCTCCAGTGAAATTTCTGACATATCCTTATACAGTATATTTGCTGGATTCATAATTCACCAAAGTTGCTTCCTGAAGCCTGAGCATTGCTGGGCTCTCTGAGTAATTGAGACAAATTTTGTTTGTGAAATAAATTCCAGGCAAGAGTGTATTTGACTTCTGCACAGGAAAGGAAAGAATTCTTATGTAAGCTGCAAAACAATAGCGTTTTATCTTATCTGAGGAACTTACTGCTGCTTGCCTGTGTGTGTTTTACTGCCAAAATAAAATAAATTGAATCAGCTCACACATGATAACATGCTCTTTCCTAACTCATACTAATTGCTTGGCTAATTGATGTTTGTTGAACTTTCTCCATTTCATTGAGTGATTAGGTACAAAGCTAACAGTTGACATCTGTAGGCGCTTAACTGGCGTCTGTAATTACTGTTAATGTTAAATAATTGTTAGTTAATTGGAGTGGTAACTGACTGAATAGAATCCAGATTGTGAAGCAAAAAGAAACCTAGTTAAATAAACATACATTTTCAGAGAAAACAACATTTTTCTGCAGTTGTCAGAAACTAGAAATAATCCAGAGGGCCCGGGATGGCCACAGGCTTCCTCCGTGCAGGAAACTCTCCAGGCCCGGAGCTGACCCCTCTACTTGAAAGTGTCACTAGTGAGGAGGCCCTTTGTCATAGAACGGCTCTCACTGAAGACTCTCCAGAACAGACTGGCTGTTTTTTGTTTTTTGGTTTTTTTTAATCGCAACGAGTGCCTATTCCTTTTTCTGACACAAGCAAATACCACAGCGTCGGCGAAACAAAACGTTAAATATGAATGGACCGAAGGGAGGGGCTGGTCAGCAGGCAGGCTTTTTTGGGGGTTTTTGGCCAATATTGCCAAAGATGGAGAACATTCTTTCAGAGGACAGCAGCGAGCGAACGGATAGAGTAAGCGAAGAGAGCTGTGGTGGGTTCCAAAGTAAATGGAGTGGAGTCTGGTCATCTGACTAAAAGGAAGGGGGCGGTTACACTGTCATCTCCAGCTCACAGGGGTGGCTCTGGATCCAGAGAACGGGCCCACTTTTTATCTGGAAGGGGGGCCTCGCCGCCCGAGTTCTCCAAAAACGCCATCGGGATCAATCTGCATGCTCAGAATATCTCCCACCCCTTCCCCAAATGTCCGGGGATGGGATCCAACATTTAAATACCCAGGATTTCCCATCTCTGTCCACACACAAGGGCAGGGAAAGATCAGGCGACAGTTAATGGGAAAATATCCGGAGAGAAACATTCTCCTCACAAAAACGTGGAAGGTTTTTAGACCCTTGCTGGTGGTCTCGCGCTAACTGTAGAAGGCATCTGTTTCCAAGAATTTTCAAGGAATAATTCTATACAACAAATTCTGTGCGTAAGAGTCTGGCTCCTATAGGAAGGTCAATTTCCATAACAAAAGGAGCTGATTGCGTGCTATTTGCAGTGTGGGGTAGTAGAAGGACCCCAACTACTCATAACTCCTTTGTCTGAATCAAGCACCAATTACCCTTCAATAGTATTTAATTTTCCACACATCAGACATCTCTATCTCCTCAAGACCCAAGAAATTGCTCTGAAGCAGAACAAAAAAAGGTCCAGAGAAAGAAAAAGTGACAGTCTTCCCTTATCTAGGATTTAAGACATGACAAAAACGCAACTGATTCACAGACGCTGAAATTGGCTCAGTTCGCTCTTCTGCACACGGGGGATGTCCTTTCCATCCTGTTCTCCTTAGGAGGGGACCCAAGACACTACAAGGAAGTGTAAAATGCTCTCCATATGTTCATTATAACTGGGTTTCAAACTCTACATCAAGTTTTTCTTTTTAAAGAAAGCTATCCCACGGTCAACTGCACTGTTTCCACTTAACAGAGAAAGCACAGGATTGTTTTAGGGGATGGGCTTTTCATAAAAGCCCACGGTGGTCCCGGTGGGAATATAACTTTTATTTTGTCATCAAACCGAAGAATTCCCCTTTTATGTCTAAACATAATGAATGAGGTGAGATCATCACCGTTAAATAGATACTAACGTATCTTATGTCTAGCAACTTTTTTCTCACCTCATCTTCTCAAATCTCCACCAATTCTTTGGCCGGCTTTTCCTTCTGTGCTGCTGATAAAACCACACTGTCAAAAACACCCAAAGGCCCCACTACCTTGAAGGCTTCGACCTCATCTGTGTCCCATGGAAACCCTCCGTGCAAAATCGACCCCAAGGACAGGCTGTATGTCCCCTAGTCTGGTCGGGCCTGGAAAAGGACAAACTGCTCTAGTCAGAGAGAGCTCCAGGTGGCCTCAGTGTTCCATCTGGTGCTCATCAGGGTGGATGTGGGTTCCCCCAGAATTCCCCACGGCTGGCCTGCTGGGGGGGGGGGGGGGGGCTGGGGTCCCGCGGAGGGGCGGGCGGGTGCTCCTTTGAAGTTCACATTTCAGTAGACCCTGGGTGCTCACAGCACAAATCTGGGGGCCTCATTCTCGCCTAGCCCTTCCCAGATGTCCATTAGGCCAGGCCCGGCTCCTGAAAAGCTGGCGGAGGGGGCCCGGACACTAAAACGTAAGACAAGGGGGAAGTTAAAGAGAAGGGGTGAGAAAGTCGTGGGGTGAAATGCACCTCTTGGCCACCTCTCATCTTCTCTAACTGCCCTGGTTGCAGGCTGGGTCCTGGAAAAGGGGGCTCTGAGGCGAGAAGGGGTAGCAATTACAGGCCTTTTCTCTCCCCCTGACCTAGAACGGGGACCCACACCAGGGCTGATGTCCTGTAAACAGAGGGAGGGCTCCAAGGGAACACCTAACTCCCAGACAGGCCTTCCTTGCTTTTCTTCTCTCCTCCTCAGGTAGCTCTGCCCTGGGGCCCTTCCAGAGTGTGACAGAGATTAACTCTCTTAGCCAGATGGTCATGCACAGACAGCAAAGTTCTCATCTGCATTTCTGCCTACATAGCAAAGTGGCAAAACCATCGAGGAGGAAGAGGACGCAGAGTGGGTAAGAAAGGGTCATAAATACTGGCTGGAGACACTGAATTGACTGCGGAGTTCCTTTTAAGGATACACAGTCCAGAATTTGGGGGACCAATCCTGTCGCTCCTATACCAGTTCAACCAACTAAATACAGACAAGAAGTTAGTCGGTCTCTCTCTGTGTGTGTCTGTCTCCCTGGGAAAATTAATTTTTTCTTTGGCAGATGGTTGAGTCACAAAGACAGAAGGATTCATAAAATTCACATGAACATCCTGTAAACATTTAAACACATAAAGATTAAATAAGGCAACCATGACCTTGATTAAGGTTCAACTTTTTTTGGTTGTTTTTTAGTTTTTTTTTTTTTTTTTTTTTTTGGTAATGTCTACAACCCTAAGCCCTGCAGTTTGGAGGCTTACCTCCCCACCTCTCCTGACATGGTCAGCTCTCACTGGGCGTGTTGCATATACGTGCAAGCATGCGCTGTTTGATTGATTCGTTTTACAACAGGAAATTAAGGGCATCGGAAGAAAGTGATGATTCACATCCCCCAAACACAAGAGCCTTACCAGTTCTCTACTAAACTGGACAGACGGTACAATACAAGAAAAGTCAAAATAAAATCCAAAGGCAGAAGTGACACGTACCTCCTCTGCTTCAGCCCCTCCTCCCGTCCCAACTAATTGTTTGCTCCCCACCAGAGATGCTGGCGCAGGACCAGGAGGTTCTGCCGTGGTTGAAAATTCTCACCTAACGAGGCGAAATGGCTTACTGAAGCTCACAGACCCACAGGACTCGGGTCATAGCCCCCGCGGCTTCAGCCGGAGCTCGGTCCCCAGACTGCTCAGCCCAACATCAAAGCTGCGCCCCGCCCCCCCCCGCCCCGGCCCCCACCACAATCAGCTTGTGAGATTAGCACTGCCCTCCCACGGTGAAATTTTATGGACCAAATCTGCCCGCCACCAGGCTCAGCAGCGTAATCTCACCAGCAGCTGAAAGCCAGGCTTCTCTAAGGCCAGAACACTGTGGGAGTCCCGGGAGGGGGAGGTGACGTGTCCCAGGGAGTCAGATTCCCTGCACTCTCGTTAGACTGTTCGATAAGCTGAAGCCTTGAAGATTTTGCCAGTAGTGTTTGTTACCTGGTGTAAATGTGCCCTTTCTTACAATGCTTTTCATTGCTCTTGGCTAAGAATACTGGACAGAGACGGGAGACCTGACTCACGGGCAGGCAGGCCGCTTTGCAGGAGAACTTGAACTTGACGTGCACGAAGCTGACAGTTCCTTGAAGGCCTTGTCAACCATCCGTCCAGTAAACACTGCCACTACCCCGAGTAAAAACAGAGCAAAAACCACAAGCACATATCGAGACTCTGTGCACCTGTCTTGAAGCAATTATTGACGTTATCACTCTACAATGAATCTCTTTTTGAAGTTGTTTTCCTGATATTTAGCAGTTTGAATACTAATCCCCTTAACAAAACTGTCCCCAAGCGTTCCCCCCTCCCCCGCCCCCCTAATCTCCTTCTCTCCAGGGGGAGGGCGGGTGCTGGGTACCAGTCAGTCGACTTTGCCGCACCTGGATTTGCATTGATTCCTCTCTTGTCATTCATGTTACCAACAGGAATTAGCATAAGGCATTAAGGGAAACTCTGGAGGAGAAAAGAAAGGCCATTTTGATGGAAATAAGGGGCAAAGGAATAATCTGCCATCAACTAAAATGCTTATTTGTGTATGGTTTCCCAAGCAAAGCTTAGAAAAAGCCTATGTTGATTTTAGCGCACACAAAGAAACCTTAATCCTTTCAAGGCAACTAAATCACCCCCAGAAAAGCAGCTCAGAAGAAAGGCACCCTGTCAGGGGGATGACTATTCACAACCAAATAGATGCCACAAATCACACTCTGTAAGTAAACAAAAATAAGAATGTGGGAAACGTTTGATTGGAAAAGGGAAGGGGGGCAGGGGTGGGGGGGTCGGGGCTGCGGGGAGCCATTCTCATCAATCACTCTTCAACTTCCCTGAAGAGAGCCTTTCAGCTCGGTGAGGGCAGCAAGGGCCTCAACGCAGGTCCCGGAACGGAGCCAGCTCCCACTCTAGGGCTGATCCCAGAGAGGGGACACACATTCCAAAGCTTTTTGGAGCCAATGAGCAGAAGCAGAAGGGAAGCTTGGGGCTGGAGGTCCTGGGGGGGGGGGGGGGGGAGGGGAGCGGGGGGCACCTGAGACCTCCTTTCCAGGCCCTGTCCTATTTTTATCTCCTCCTCCACCCCCTTCTCTCACCCAGATTTGGATCCACCAGTGTCTACCCATCCCCTTCCCTCATCAAAACGAGCAATAAACAATTAGGCATTTGTACATATGAGCACTGCATGCTATGAACCACAAACATCTTCTTTTATTGGGCTTTTAGCCTTATGGATAACAAATTTACACAAACTTCCAGTCCATCAAAAAATATGATGACATATAAAACCGGAATACTCCATCATGCCATAAAAAAGATAAAAACTCAACGTGACAATAATTCTGGGAGTAGCAGCAATCACACTAGCATCGACACCTCAAGGGAACTCTAAACATAATGTACTATTTAAAATGGCAGTTGGGTTCAAATTCTGAAATCATCTGGGAGCTCAAAAAAAAAAAAAAAAAAACCAAAAAAACAACAAATAACAAAAAACAAAAACACAACCAAAAACCCGGCACTTGGAAATGTGTCTTACTGAACCCAGCTTGCAAAAAATGCTAGCCAAGGCAACTAAGCGGATGTGGAAGTGGCTTCAAATTCCTCCACTCCAGGGAGGCCCCACTCTGTAACTTGTACCAAGCACTGGTCCCAGGTAACAACAGCAGGAGACTACCACAGACAGCACCCCGTCTGTATTTAGTACCGACCGTGCAAGCACCCAAATCAGGTTCCACAGCGAAGGGGAGAAAGTCACTCAGTGTATGTAATTTATACCTTTCCAATTATACACCTTTGCGAAGGCAGTGACTGGAGACTCCCTTCGATTTCGTGATTTCCAACGACACTGCTACAAATGAAAACTGCAGTGATCGAGGACAAGTTTTCCCTTAATGCACTGTTATATCATTAGCCTGTCTTAGTCTGACATTGCAGTTTGGAAGAAATTAATGGGACAGCACATATTTAAATTTTGCCCTCTTGCTCGTTTATGAACTTCACCGAAAGCCCACAGCAGACTGAGGCTTGGTTTATGACCATAAGCCAGTGCATACTAAACATCCACTGGTTATCAGGGTCTGCAGGACGAATCAGCTATTTAGAGTTCTATTTATAGTTCTCCGACTGCGGGGTAGTTGATAAGTAACAATAAAGTGAAGGCATTTGGAGAACTATTATTCTCCATTACCGCTTCCTGCATTAAATTAAACTCACATAGATAGCAGTGATTTCTTAGTCAAATCAATTTAAATAAGGATTCAGCGTATTCTTCAAAAAGAAACCATTCTGGAATACAACACCAAAGCATACAGAATCTGTCTCAGGCAAAAACACACAGGGTGAATCGTGGCTCCAGAGTGAAAAATGAAAGACCGTTTGTTTTTTATTCTGATTTTCTAGGCAATGACAATGAAACAAATACAAAAATCAGCCATTGCTCAGAACGAAGGTGTCTTACCTTTGTTTACAATAACAGTATTGAAGAGCTTTTCAGAGCTGGCATCTGATGCCTGAAAAACAAGAAAGGGAGAAAAAAATGTGATTATGGTCGTTAATATTGTCATCACCATCATCACTGATTTTCAACCAGTTCACTACATTTTTAGCAAAACCTGACAGGGAAAGCAGCAATTTCCCCCAATCGTCCATAAGGTGGCGCTATTTGACTGCACGAGACAGACCTGCAGTGCAGCTCTTTGCTGGGGGAAAAAATCTGATTTTAAAAACGTGTCCTTATTAGACATATTATCTGTGCAAAACATATTTCTATGAGATGATACACAAAGCAATTCAGCTCATTCACATAATGATTTTGCAATTTCGTTGACAGATCATTATTTTGGAAATGGTGCTTTTTTTTCTTTGAGATGTACAGACATGCCTATTTTTCAATTTTCTTTCACAACCCAGAAATGCCTATTATTTAACGCTATGCTTTTCCTCACTAAAAAGTAATGGCTAGCACTTCCGGAAATTAATTTAAAGATTCAGCCGATGACCTCGAGATCCTTGTTCTTCCTAGCAAACCAGGACGACCTTGGTGTTGAAACAGGAGCAAGCTGACCTGCCCCCAAACCTGACACGATGCATGCCATAAGCGTTACATCCTTCCCATTTTCTAGAATCGTATCTGCTAATTACTACAGGGGCTTGAGGAAAGTGAGATAAACCTGTTTCAACAGCAAGAGTAAAGCCAGGGTAAATTATACACTAATGTTCTGGAAAATAAACACACAGTTGATTTGGAGGAAAATGCCATAATGCTGTAGAGGCACGGAATATTTGTAGAACTTCTAGAAAAAATTAAACAATTGAAGTAAAAATAAGCATCCCCACTAAGATAATCTGAAAATGGACCTGCATTTAAAGTTACAATGGCTATGCTGTAATCCTTGCCATGCAACCCTTGTAAATCATTTGTCTTTCACACTTTATACATAGAGATGCATATTTTGACAAAGCAAAGCATAGCATGTTGAATAAATATAGAAGGAACTATAAGAATCGGGGGGAGGGTATATCCCAAGTACAGCATATTCTGTGACTCTGGGGCTGGGGGGCTGACTTTGGGGACAAAGAAGGTACTCAATTTAGCCTTTCTGTGTTATGTTGATGAAAAAGAGATATTCTTATGTATATCTGGGGAACATATTCTGGTTTTCAATGCAAGGGATACAGAACGACAAAAAATATTTTTATTATGAGTATTTCCCCCTTTATTTTCCTCCTAACCTCCCTACTGTAGAGGTGGTTCAGAAAATTAATAGATCAAGGGGAAAAATGAATGTATGTGTAAAACAAGGATTGGCCTGCACACACATGTATATACAGTTTAAAATAAACCCTAGATAGCTTTAAAAATTTTTTTTGTATGAATAAAAAATATGCCAAAGGCCTTCCTGACACCTTAGAGGTAATTAAATAAAACTATACAATAGCTTTTCAGAAAAATCAGCTGCCAAAAAAGTGTGGCATGGAGAAAGAAACAAAATATGCCTTAAACAAGTCAGAAAGATTGTTAATAAAGGCAAAAATTACAGTAATAGTGCTGTGAGATTGCTATCTGTAGTGAGATGTCTAGGAATGTGAGTTTTCCCTGCTAAAAACTCAGAGATAAGCCTATGTCACCATTCGTGAATGCAAAAGCATCCCTTAGTTTAAACTGGAAGGGCTATGTTAAATTCATGGCTTCTAAAAACAAACTCCGGCTGATACGTTTAAGAGAAAGAAAAACAGTCCATTAATGAAATCATCTTAAAACGGAAATCACCTTTGCAGATACAGGGATTCCCTATTAAAATCTGTCTAATTGGCCCAAAGAAATAGGACAATAAATGCAAATGCACCCCAAATGCAGAGAACGTGGGTGAGGAAAGGAAATGGTTCCCGATTGAGTTTTTATTTGTGTGGGTGTATGAGAGAGATCCAATAGGACAGAAGCTGCAGGTTAACAGGCCCTCCGGTTGTCTGAAACACCTCCTAGGGGCTGTGGCCTTTTGTCGGCTCCCCTGGTCTACACAACACACGCTATTCTCAAGGAGGCGGTTAAGTGTTCCTTGTATCTGAAGCGAACTTAGGAAAAGTGATTATGATGCCAACCGGTAAGTTATTAAGGAACTAAGTCTGACAGGATATTCAGAGAAGATCAGGAGTGTGCCTGCTAATAACAGCTGAGCCCTTTAATTTTCTGATGCATGTCACAAAGCCTGAAACGATGCCTCTTCTAATTGGGGAAGGGGCCGCCTCAAAAAAAGCCTCCGCAGGAAAACACCCCAAAGAAAATCAGTGCAATGGGACAGTGGCTAATCGTAAAATGATTCTGGATCCCTTCCTTCTCCCACCCAGGTGGTTGAAACTATGGCGGCCCACCGTCCTGAGAAGTCAGAAAGGAGCTTCTTGGCCGAAGTCTAAAGTGGAAACTACAAGAAAATCCTTTACATTTCCTCCACCAACTTTCCAAATTCGACTTCTGCCTTTAAAGCATCTGTGTAAATTATTTGGCCCTTTATCTTGGGGACGTTTTCTTTTTCATGATTTTTAGAAGAAAAAAAAAAAAAAAGTCTGCAATTCCTTGTACTACCTGGGCCATTTTCCTGGCCGATTTTTTACTTTTATTTTTCCATCACGAACGTCGAATGGAAACATGGTGAGCGAGAGGCGAGTCGAGGTTTCCCTTCTCTCCTTTTTTTTAACACAGAGGTACCCTTACACGCTAAGGACTTCTACATTTTGCCCTCATTTCGCTTCACGCCCCTCGCTCGGTTTGGGAGGGTGAGGGCGTAAAGTGGCTGCATGTAAAAAGGACAGAAAAACAAAGCTCTCTTTTGGCTGCTTTTTAATGGGGGGAGGGGGGGGAGGGAGAGATTTTTTTTTTTTTGATACTAAAAAAATTACTAGAGGCCGTAGTTGGTGTTTAGGGAAAAGTTAATAAGTCAAACAGATTGGAGGAAAGAGCGCCGAGAATGGGAAAACGAATGCGAGCCTTCCGTGCAGACGGGGGTGGGATGCGGCCGCTCGGGTTCGAGGGCCACCTCCGTTCTCTCCGGCCGCAGACCCCGGGGCGCCCTCCGCACCCGCGCCCGCAGGAAGAGGGACTTCCCAACAAGGGAAGAAAAGCCTCCTCGAAACTTAAGCGCGAGTTCTTTCAGCGACTGCCGCCGACCGCGAGCCCAGACCTCCTCTGGCTTCCCTTGGCACCGCGTGCGGGCCGGGATCCCGACCTCGGAGCGGCAGCGCCACGCCGCGCCTCGGTCTCCAGCCCGACTGGGCGCAGGCCCCGGCCCGGGCCCCGGCCCCCGGCCCCGGGTCGGCTGGAGCCCCTCGGGACCGGAGGCGCCGGGCCGGCTGCGGCCCCCCGGCCCTGCCGGGCACGTCCGCGCCGCCGCTCCCCGGCCGAGCTCGGCCGGCCCACGGAGGAAAGTACAAAGGCGGGCGGCCAGGCCGCGGAGGGAGGGTGGGAGGGAGGGCAGAGGGAGGAGGGGTGGCGAAGGGGGGCCCGGGCGCGCCAGACGCGAGGCGCCCGCCCCTGCCACCTCTGCCCGCGGGCCCGGCCGCCGCAACAAAGACCCCCGACCCGGCCGCCTCCCTTCCGAGCGCGGGCGGCGAGCGAGGGAGCCGCGCCCCCGGGGCTGCATTACCTGGTCGCAAAGGGTTAAGCGGTCCTGTCAGCCCCAAGTTCATGGTTTGGTTCCTTAGCAGGGCTCACGATGGGGGATCGGCAGAGACCAGGGGGGAAAAGCGGCCAAACACACGAAGAGAAAACGCCCAACTCCGACCGGGCTGCGTCCGCAAGTCTGTCCTCGGTTCCTCGCGAAAGTCTGAAAGCGGATGCACGGGACCCAAATCCGTACGAGAGCAGCAGCTGGCGGCGGCCGAGCGCCAGCGCCGCGCACACATCCAGCGCGGCCGAGGCCGGGCGGCGGGCGGCGGGGGGAGCGCCCGATCCGCGCCCGCCCGCTGCCTCCGGGCCGCTCCTGCGGCGCACGGGTCGGGCCGGGCACGGCGGGGACCCGAGCAGCGTCCCGGGCGGGCCGGCGGGCGGGCGAGGCGGAGAGGAGCGGCCCGAGCCGCGGCCGCGGCGCGCGGAGCTAAGAGCGAGGCGGCGGCGGCGGCGACAGGACAAAGGAGACCATGTGCGGAGGGAGGGAGGAGGGAGAGGGAGGAGGAGGAGGAGGAGGGCGCGCGGCGGCGGCGGCGGCGGCGGCGGCGGCGGCTTCTCCCCGGCGGCCGCCTCGGGCTCCCCGACTGTCGGTCCCGCCTCTCCAGCAGCGCCGCGGCCCGAGTGGTCCCGGTCCCGCCGCCGCCGCCGAGGCGCTGGAGGGAGACGCTCCGGGAGTCTTTATTCGGGGCCGATCTCGCCGGGCGCGGCGCGGGAACGCTGCAGCGGCCGGGGCGCCGGGAGGGCTGCGCGGGGCCGACGGCGCCTCCTGGCCGGAGGTCGCGGGCGGCGGGCGGGCGGCGGGGAGCGCCCGGGGCTGGCTGGGCTCCGGCCCGCGCTCCGCTCGCGGGCGCCTGCCTCTCCCGCCGGCTCCCCGCTCAAGTGAACTCCATCGGCGGCCGCCGCCGGCGCCGCGGACTCCCAGGCTGGACGGGCGGCAGGAGGGGGCGGCGGCGGCACGGGGGCCCCTCGCTCCGGACTTCGCTCCCCGACTGCGCCGAGCGCGCCTCCTCCAGACGCTCGCAGCTCTCGGAGCGGGACTTCCTCGGCGCGCCGAGCCCGAGCCGCCGGTGCCGCCGCCCCTCCTCCGTCCCGCCCCGCGCGCCCCGCCCCTCGCCGCCCCTCCTCTCGGCCCCGGCGCCGGGTCGGCCCCGCGGGGGCGCAGTCCCCGGGTGCGACATCGACAGCTGTCGCTCCCCCTCCCCCCCCCCCCCCCCCACCGCGCCTCGGGCCCTGGGTCCCCACGGCTGCCTTCCCCGCGGGCGGGCGCGGCGGGAACTGCAACGCTCCTCGCCCTCCCCACAGTTGCCGCTTCCAATATCGCGCCGCGGCAGGGAAAGGCCACTAGGCCCGCAGCCTGGGGTGGAACTGAGACCAGGCCAGTCTCCTCTGCAAAGAGAGGGCTCTCTGGGCGGTCGTGAGGGCCTGCTGAGAAAGTGATGTAGGTCGAGCGCCCGGCACACAGTAGGTGCTCAAAACGAAGTAATATGCCCACTGTTGAAAATGAAGCGGGGCGGGGGGGGGGGGGGGGGTGGTCGGAGTCTAGTATTAGAACAAAAAGGTCTTCATCTCGCCTCATTCCCACCACGATCAGAGACTCAATGCAGTTTGTCAAGTCCTAGGGATAATCCAGAGGATGAACTGGCCATTTACAAACACCCCCCGCCCCTTACTCTTCAAATGCACTTACATTTGCACACCTCACACGCACAAAAGGGGAGCGGGTTGGTTCCCCAGGTGTCTACCAGATGTAGGAAAAGGACGAAAGCAAGGCACAGCCTCACTAAATGGACGGCATTACTATCACCGTATCATTTGTCATCCTTGTGTTCTCTAGTGCTCAGTGTAGGGTCTGAGAAGGAGGGTGTGGGGGCTCACTGACCACAAACTTGTTGTTTGGCGGGCTCCCTTGTACGACCCACTCCTGCCAAAGCCTACCCAGCTCCCTTCTGTCCCTGGTGGCCCCTCCGCGGAATTCCGGCTTCCTTACTCATGATTTCAACCCCAGAGACCCTGAAAAGGTACTGGGCCCTACACGGGGGGCAGGAGACCCTCCGCAAAGATCTGGAGCTTTAATTCCACACCTGCAGCATGACAAAGTCCCTCCTTAGTGCCCAGGAAAAGTTGCTGTGATTTTCCCAGCACAAGCGGGAGAAAGCGGCAAGCAAGGTGGAGATTGTCCCTGGGAGGGTTCCAGGGTAGATCAGGCTCCCTTGGGGGAGTGACGGCCACTGACAGGTCCTATGTCCCTGCTGGTGCCACTGTTACCTGGATCGCAGCAGAGAAGAGAGGAGGGAACAGGGCTTGGGAGAGACGTATATCACATACAAATGCCACGGAGACTGGCTTAAAGCAATAATGTCCCTTCCTCACCTCTTTGAAGTTCAACATCCATCACTGTTGGATTTCATGGCACTCCTGAACAACCTCTCAAGGGTAAAATGGGGGGTGCTTGCTGTATGGCGTAATTTTTTTCCCCTTTAACTTTCACATATGAGGAATTTTGGAAATAAGAGGGTCTCTTTTCTCTCTAGCCTCACCACCTTCCCGAAAACTGGCAGCACTATGTGGTATTTCTAAAGACTTTTTTTTTTTTTAAAGATAGGTAATAGCCATTTTCTCTACCTCTACCCCCAAAGCAGTCAGAAGGAAAGGTGCCTTGCAGAAAGTAGTTGGCAGTTGGATTTTCCAATTGCTTATAAGATGTCACAAAACCCAGCTGAGGCCCTCAGGCTAGGGGCCTTCATTCTGAAGCTGTCTCTGCAGTAAGAGAGATAGCTCAAAGGCAAACATTAAATTTTCAAGAAAAGACATTAAAATGTTGTTTCTTTTGGAACAATCAGAACGGGACGGTTTTCTTGTCTTGTTGCTCTAATAAAATCAATATTACAGGGAAGAAATTGCCAGAGCTCCTGCCAGGTCCCCCACAGGGTAAACTGAGATGCAGGAAAGCACAGGGAACTTAGCTGACCAACGAAAACAACCACTTAGCCCTCTGCATTGCTTTCATCAGACAGCATTCCTGACACTTTACCAGGCCTTGCATTAGATTGTCATCTCTGATTATCAGGGACTAGATCTCAGAGCAGCCTGGGATAATCTGCATCTGTCCCCGTATTTTGATGATCTGTAACCAGGAGGAATGTGGAAACACCAGCAGCCAAGCTTCTGGAGGACCCACAGAACTGGCCTCTGCGCTCTGTGTCCCTATTCGGTCCCCTGTGCCAGCCTGTGTGGCTTTTGCCCTGTGAGGCCCACCACCACCACTTGGTGGGCTCCCTTCCTCCAACTCCCCCCAGACACTTGAATGAGTTCATCTTGATTCGTTTACAGGTTTTGTACCCCCTCCTTTCTGAAAGGGAGGGAATCAATGTCAAAATTGGAAAGGAAGAGGTATAGAAGCATCAGAAGTCTGAAGAAAGAAAAAAAGAAAGGAAAGGAAAGGAAAGGAAAGGAAACCAAAGCAAAGCAAAGCAAAGCAAAGCAAAGCAAAGCAAAGCAAAGCAAAGCAAAGGAAGGGAGAGAGGAGGCAAAGAATGATGGATAATCACCCCAGGTGACTGGATCCTGGTCAGAGATGTGACTTTCAAGAATCAAGATTCATTGTGGTTGTTTTCCCTTGAGAAACTTAGTTTCCCTTTGTTGTAATTTTCACCTGAAGATTACAAAGTCAAAGGCTGGCAGCCACTGTTTCTGTTACATTCAAAAGTTTTAACATACTAACCACTCATGGCTTCTTAGGCCTTCAGCCTCTGAACCAGATCTAAGGAGGGCAAATCTTACAAAGTGGGTTCCCTAATAAGAAGCAGGTAGCAAGAATATGGACTCAATAGTCTTTCCAGTGTAGATCAATTATTTCAGAACCCAAACCAGATTTTAATATATGAGCAAAGACCTTGGCCAAATTTATGATTTACCAGCTAAAACTTAAAACACACACACACACACACACACACACACACACACACCCAAGCCCAAGCTAAATTAAAATATGGAATCATCTTTCAATCTCAAAATACATCTAGAGATAAACAAGATTTGAAAACTAATGGTGCTTCTTCTACATCAATGTAAAATGGCTAAGTTCTAAAGCCTAAAATGTGCTTTGATTCAATTTGTAACACAAGTTACCAGGCTGAGATTAAACCTTTTTTCGTAAATTATTTCTTGCAAATTCTGGCCTTCTGTGGAGCATCTTATATAGAAAAGGCTTCTCAATTGTATGGTGTTCTCGCTCCTAAAGACAATGAACTTCAGGCACTCCCTGACAGAACATGGGGTGGGTGACTCGGTGGGTGGAGTTCAAGGAAAGAGGAAGCCTTTATATTTTATGTTTTATTTTTAAAGTTCTTTTTTTTTTTAATTTTTTTTTTTTTTTTTTAAGAGAGAGAGAGACAGAGAGAGAGAGAGAGGGAATCCCAAGCAGGCTCGGCATGGTCAGTGTAGAGCCCGATGTGGGGCTTCAACTCATGAACTGTGAGATCATGATCAGAGCCGAGACCGAGAGCTGGACGCTCAATGCACTTTGACATCCAGGCGCCCCTTTTGTTATTTTTTTTAAAGTACACCCAATGTGGGTCTCAAACTCATGACCTCGAGATCAAGAGTCGTAGGCTCTACTGACAGAGCCAGTCGGGCACCCCTTGAATTTCTTTTTTTTTTTTTTTAATTTTTTTAACATTTATTTATTTTTGAGACAGAGAGAGACAGAGCATGAACGGGGGAGGGTCAGAGAGAGGGAGACACAGAATCGGAAACAGGCTCCAGGCTCTGAGCTGTCAGCACAGAGCCCGACGCGGGGCTCGAACTCATGGACCGCGAGATCATGATCATGACCTGAGCCGAAGTCGGCCGCTTAACCGACTGAGCCACCCAGACGCCCCTCACCCCTTGAATTTCTATACTTTAAATGATGTGGTATAAGAAGGCCACTAAAGTCGAGCGATAACCCAGGCGTTCTGTCTCCAACTGGCCTGGGGAAAGGTCACCCCACCTGGGTTATTTCGGTGTCTCTAGGAGCTAGATTTCTTCAAATTCTAAAGCCCTTCAAGCTTTGGAAATACAAGTTTCTGTTCATTCTTCAGGGAGTGGGCAAGAGCCAGCATCTGACTGACATCACCACCCTATCACTTCTGAGCCAGGACACCTTGGGAAAAATCTCTTCACTCTTCGTGCCTCCGTGTTTCCTCGCGTGTAAGATGAGCGGCCAACAGTACCCACACCTCTGCAGTCGCTGCCAGTAACGCCACTGGCACTTAGTAAGTGGGCTGTAGGTGTTGGCTATTATGATTGAAGGTGACACTCTTTTTCGATCACCGTGGGGGCCGACAAAACCAAAGCGCATTCTACTATGGCTGCGATGTCCATTCCACTGGCCACGCCTTCTCCTGGATTCTTTCCATACGAACCACCGTACTGATGAGGAAAACAACCACTTGAACATCAAAAACACCAATCCAGAAAGTGGTGGCTATGATCTGCCCCACCTGCATTGGGGAGCCTCACCTGCACACAGGCACTACCCTGGGTGCCCCAACCCTTTCCGATGGGGTCAGAACCTGGAGACTGGGTAGCTTGGGTCACATACATAATAAGGCTGGTGGGATCTTCTTGATAGATGATAAAATCCAATCTCGAGTCAAGCAAAATGCTGTGAAGAGTTCACCAGGCTGCAAGATGTAATCAACCTCCTAATAGGGAGAGCTTCAACTTCTTCAAACGTAAAATAGCATTCATCCCAATTATGCCATTTTGACGTGCTGAATTGTAATTTCTGACTCAAACAGGCCTACAGTTTTATCTGTGACTATGGCAATGGTTTCTTACTGGTGCAGAGGTGTGTTTTGCCTTTTTTGTTCCTCTTCTCTGTGTGGGATACTCACCACCTCAATGTGATTAGAAAAAATTTTTTAACGTTTATTTATTTTTTTGGGGGGCGGGGGAGAGAGAGAGAGAGCCAGGGAGGGGCAGAGAGGGAGACAGAATCGGAAGCAGGCTCCAGGCTCCAAGCTGTCAGCACAGAGCCTGATAGGGGACTCGAACTCACGAACCCTGAGATCATGACCTGAGCTGAAGTCGGGTGCTTAACTGACTGAGCCACCCCGGCGCCCACCTCAATGTGATTTTAGATTCAACCATTCGATAACTATGTCTTGCACATCTGTATTCCCGCCAGAGCACAGGAATGGCATAAGAAACAGTCGTGAGCCTGGAGTGCCCAGCACTTTACTGTCTATTTATGAGGATATAATGCTAGTCTATTCACTGTCATATGCCTTCTTTCTGAACCAACCTGGTTTCTTGCGGTATAATTCACATTTTGGAATTTGTTTACCTGGCCGGTACCCCGCGTAGTACTGGGAGGCCTCCCTCAACAGCTGCCTGGTGAGAGAATGAATGGATGGCCAAGGCTTTCCCAGGCTGCTCGTAAAGTGCCTGACAAGCACTGGGGTACCTGATAAAGTGGAGGGAGACTCAGGGCAGAGGTCTCCCTGCGGGGCCTGCTGCTCCTTATCCATGGCAGGTGAATTTATTTATTTTAAATATTTATTTTTGACAGAGAGAGAGAGAGAGAGAGACAGAGCTTGAGCAGGGGAGGGGCAGAGAGAGGGGGAGACACAGAATCTGAAGCAGGCTCCAGGCTCCGAGCTGTCAGCCCAGAGCCCGACGTGGGGCTCGAACTCACGAGCCGCGAGATCATGACCTGAGCCGAAGTCAGACCCTTAACCGACGAAGCCACCACGACGCCCATTTTAAATTGTAGATCACGATCGCCTCCCCTAGTGATGAGTGGCTAGTCAACCTCGGATGGCCCCAAACCCCTCTGGCTCTGTGTCACCCACCCCTTCCGAATAGGTGATTTTAAAATGGAAGGTTCATTACTTATCACTCCGAAAGGAGGCTACAATATCTCATGCTCATACTGTCGTAAAGCAAAAGCCTCTACCATTATATGCCTGTGTTGCTACAATTGATCATAGGGCTACAACAAGAGGGAAGTAAATAAACCGAACTGGGTTAGTTTATGATGCATACTATTGAGACGCAGGGGGGAATAAATATTTTCCAAGTGTAGACGTCAAGAAAAAGAATTTTACTTTCAAACTTCACAGTGTACTATAAACTACAGAAGGGGGGAGAAGTATGAAAACCATAAACTATCTCTTACTTACCCACCAAATCTACATTAAAATATTAATATTCAGAATCTGACACTCCCACAAAGAAAAGCGGTGAAAAATAAAAAAAAAATATGTGCAGTCTCTGCTCCTGTCGCCCAGGGGCATCTCATGTTTTGCTCAAGTGCACGAAGTGAAGAACATGAGGCCGTGCCCTCCCAGCCCTCACCTGTGCTTGGCCACCCCCCACCCCCCCCCCACCCCCGATCACAGCATCACATACTGGTGGGTGTTTGCAATCTGGGGTCTAGAGACCTGACCCAATATGGAGTTGCAGTTCTAACAGGCATATCAAGCGCCATCTGCGTGACAGGGGGAGTCTCCATTCCTCATTCCGTTGGCCAAACCTGGAACTGCACATACTCTCAATGCCTGTTGAGATCTAGAATAAGCCAGTTCTAGATCTAAGTCAAACTAAATTCTGACACCTACAGTCTAGAACGGTTCCCAGATCCGAAGGGTCGTGGGAAAGCTGCTGAAGCTGTGCTAACAGAAGCAGGACATGTGAGTAGTTGACCTTCAGACGTTTCGTAGTTCGAAAGGTGACGGACACCCTAGACGAAGGTCATCTGCAAAAGTAACGTGAGAAATGGTGGCCAACTGCGATGCACGTTAGCCTTTCTTTCCCTACAGCCTTTTCCCAAGGGGTTTGCCCTTTTTCCCTGGAAAAAGGTTACCTCAAAGTATCAATAATCTTGAGGGTCCTGGAAATTCTATTCCCCCCCCCCCCCATCTACTAACACACACGGACCTAACAAAGCTTCTGTGCTACCCTCTTAGCTTCATTTTGTAGTATCCTGATGGTCCAAATATTTATTTGCAGAAATTCTTGTTGAGCAAGAATGCAACATTTGCTTCTTCTGTTTTGGTGACTCATACAGTTGCTGGGGTACCATGTGGGCAGCTAGAATATCAAAGAATTCCCTTGGTTTAGCTTTCCTGAAAGCATTCCTGTTGACGACTGTTTCTGATTTTTTGCCCTTACTCCAATCTTAGCTGTTCTCCCTGGGCCTTGCGGGCTGTCAGTATGGAGTGGAAAAGTCTAGCATGGCCAGTACAATAGGCTCTGTCTCTGTGCCTTTACGAATCACATGAACATACTTTGGAAATGGTCAAGGGCTATACGAATGCCAGCTGCTATGATCACACACTGAGGTTACTCAGGGGTGAGGGCCAGCCTGCACGCCTACCGAGACCTGTTAATTCCTCTCTGGTCCTGTAGGATCTCCCAATTACAGAGCTCTGCTGCAAATTAACTGAATCAGCAATTTCTTCTGCTCCAAACTATAGGTTGTCTTGAAGGGTTCCTTAGGGAAATACATTCAAGATGATGTCTGACATGTATTACCTGCTTCTTGGCCCACCTCTGGACACTGTCGTCCTTTAGGGGGTTAAATTTCCTTAGTGGTCTCAAGATGCTGCTTTGGAGGGCCAAGATTCAATGCCTTAAGGGCCAGGACTGTGCTCTAACACCACCACCCCCCGCCCCCCTCCCCCATCACTATTCCCCATAGAATGCCTTCTGTGTGGTAGATGGTCCATGAAGAGTGGTTAGGTCAATGAGTTAAGAATGGATGACCCCATCTTTGCCAACTAAACATGTAAAATAAAAGAATGAAGACATTATCTCAGAAATAAACTGTACAGTCCTTTCCACACACTGCCACCAGCTTAGGGTTTCACAGAATATAGAACCCGCCCCCCCACCCCCCGACCGGCTGTCATAATGCTAACAATAGAACACGTGTCAATTCTCTTGAAAACTGACTATGAATTAAACTACCAACCACTGGGGTAGCCACACTCTAAATATGGCCTCTAATACTTCTGTACCCACGAGCAGGTAGAACCTGTGTCCTCTATTCTGGAATCTGGGCTGGGCCTGCAACTCTCTTGACCAGAAAAATGTGAAGGGAGCGATGCTGTGGGACTTCGGAGCTTAGGCGTTAAGAAGGCCTGGCAACTTTCTGCTTCTTTCTTCTTGGAATCTGGGCGCCACGTTGTGAGGAAGCCCAAGCCGACCCACACAGAGAATTCTGGCATCAGGACCAAAGACCTGGTTGGGTTCCCAGCCCCCAGCCAGGAACGACATGCCGGCCATGTGAGTAAACATCTTGGCTTTGGCTCCCCTGGCCCTGTTGAGCCTGCCTTAGTTGAAGCCCTGTGGACCCCAGAGCAATGGTTTCTGTACAGTCCTACAGAACTCTGAGCAAATAATTGTGTTTTGAGGTGTTGCATTTGTAGTCTCTTACAAAGTCACAGGTAATGGAGACAGCCATCTAGGTCATGCCCCAACGTTCCGAAAAAGGAAGCAGATGAACACACGCCAGGATGAGACACATCCGTGAGCCGTCACCTCTGCTTTTGGCCCCTGTAAGGGAATGACGGGGGGATCTTGAGGGTAGAAGAGGAACGCTACTGAAATAAAGATAATTAACGGAAGTGGGAAAATCCTGAAATAAGACAAGTCTCTGCCGAAATAGGGAAAAGTTTTCTATTTGATAAAGTAGAAGAAAACTTAACGTGACAATGTGAATGCAAGAATAAATCTGATCTCTCCCTTTCCTTTTGGAGGCTGTGAATGTTTGCAAAACTAAAAAGTCTTTAGTGATCCCTTCTTTTATCTAAAACAGATTGCAGTTTTAAGCACAGCCTCATGAAACTGCAGGTTCAAAGGAACCTGAAGCCGAATTAGCATAAAAATCTGGAATCCTCATTGCCACCAAACGCACGGCCGCCACCTGACAGCTCTTTTGTGATTTTTGGTTTCAAATAGAAACTGGAAGTAGCTGAGGTGGAATGGGCCAGGGCTCCAAGTGTTTAACACTCAGTCCCTCCTATGGACTCACACATTCGAGAGAGAGCCTTCGCCGGCTCCCTGAAACCCGCGGTTAGGGAACACAGCCCCCGTGTGGCTGCCCGCCCAACAAAACCCGTGGGGCTGGGGGTTGCTCACGTGACAGAAATACTTGGCTAATACTTTTTGGAAGTGTTAAATATTTTTAAGTAAATTCACAGACCTCCGAGCGCGAATCTGCTGGGACCGAGTGGGTGGAGGGGGGGGGGGGAGCGAGGGAGGGAGGGAGACCACCCTTTCCGAGTTTTTACGTTGCAAATGCCAAGAAACCCATAAATTCTAGACACTGCAATTTAAACACCAGCAGGTATGCAGATTCCCTCTCTCGTGATTCACTTAACACTTTCTGAGCTTCCTCTTTGGGTAATGACAACTCTACGCACCGACATTTAATTCTGGAAAACCCCAGGGGGGCTGCTTTGCCTACTGCTGAAAACAGTAGACCTACCTCTGGGACAGAAAAGTTACACTTCTTTTATAGCAAAGGGGGGGTAAGGTAGTATGTATCTAATTCCCCCTTGAGGAATGCAGGTGCCGGAAGAGGATTTTCTCACCCCCTCGTAGGGAGGGTGGGTTTTGTCCTGAGCCATCCCCGTCCCAGACTTCCTCCTCGGATCCCCATACGATCAAGTGTATGAATTCAAGTGACAGCTGGCTGGGCTGTGTCCACAGCACATGAAAAGCAGGCTGCGACCACGCAGGGAGGAGAGGCTTGGCCTTCCTTCTCTTCCTCAAGTGCCTCCCGCCAGGCCTGCCACGCCCCACTTAGGGCCATCTGCTCCTGAAGCCACTGCCACCGTGGACGAGGAAGGGGCTTGCTCCGTGGGGTGCGCGATTCACAGGGAGGCTGGTCACGGGCTCACTTTCACCCAGGTCTGTGCCTCCTCTGAAGTTCCTCTACTGTTTGGTGCACAACTTTGCACATTCTCCAGGAGGAAAAAAAAACGTAGTGAGCATCTGGTATTTACACAGAATCTTAGAGGGAGTTGACGGATTTAATTACAAGTGTTAGTAAAACAGGAAAATTGTAGCCAGGCTTTCAAATAGCCACTCGCCTCTAAGTAACAAGACTTTCCTTTGTGCTGCTGGTAAAGAATGTGATTTATTTCCTAAGCGAGTTTTCTTGCAGAAGGGGAGGTTGGTGAGAAGACAGTTGCTTGGCTGGTAGCTTTTATTTTCATGTACGATGCTGTCCTTCTTATATAAAGATCAAGCTACAAACAACATTCAACCAGGGGGTGTGCTCGGAGTTGTTTTTCCGTTCGTGAGTGGTGATGGATTTTCTCTCCGTTCCCGGGGCTCACTTACAGCTGACAACATGCATTTGTGAAATGACTGGCTGGGTTTAAAGGCACAACTTAAGGCCAGGAAAATGATTGCAAGTAACTGACCTAGACGAGGATTAGAGAACTGACCTGATCCTCACTGGCTCTGGTGAGTTTTAATAACCGGTTGCAGGGCTACTGAAGACCATTACGGCGGAGGTGAGGTGCTTGTAAGAGTGCTGTACCGCATCAGCAAGGTCAGGCAATCTGGGTTTTAGAACAGGTTCAGTCCCCGCCAGTTGTGGCCTTGGGTCTAAGCCACTAAAGCTTCTCTTCACCATTAAAACCCATATAGGTTGGGGGGCGCCTGGGTGGCTCAGTTGGTTAAGCGTCCGACTTCAGCTCAGGTCATGATCTCACGGTCCACGAGTTCGAGCCCCGCGTCAGGCTCTGTGCTGACAGCTCGGAGCCTGGAGCCTGCTTCGGATTCTGTGTCTCCCCCTCTCTGACCCCGCCCCCCCCCCCATGCTCCGTCTCTCTCTGTCTCAAAAGTAAATAAACATTAAAAAAATGCATATAGGTTGGGACAAATATTCTCTCTCCTGCTACCTTCCATACGTAAGGTTTTGTGATTCTCTACGATCTACTATCTAGATTATAAACAGAGAACAGTCTCTGCGGTGGAAAATAACATTATCCTTCTTCCATTTGTTTGGAGGTTACGTTGTTATCTCCGTGGGACATACTGTTTGACTTATTTTGTCTGGGGTTCCCACTCTTTTAGAATTTCCTGATAAATCACTGAAATGTCCGAAGTATGCTATGGTTTGCATTTAATCCTTCCAACTGGTGAGTACAATTTAACTTCCTCATCAAAAGAGTCGGGGCAAAGTGGGCCTCTCAGGCTCTGGGCGGCTGTCACTTGGTACCACGGGCCCATTAAACATATTTGTCAGCTTTATGCTTTAAAAGCAAAACCAAAAGGGTAAATGTGTCATCACGTACTCTTTAATCTGAAATCTACAGGGGAAGGAGCTCAGAAAGAAAGAAAGAAAATACACACACCCTGCCCTAACCCCCCTGCATGTGCTCACGCACACACACACACACACACACACACACGCACACACACACACACGCACACACACACACACACACACACACACACACACACACACACACCAGGACACCACCAAATGTGAAGCTGGCTTTTGTCTTCATCAGACCATTCCTGGCCAAGGCAATGTGCACACCACATTGGGAACCAATTTAGTCATTTCTGACTTCTCGACAATCAAATAAAACAATAAATAGCCTGAACTGGGCTTGAAGGGGAAAAGGACCACATGAATTTCCTCTCAGGACATTTTTTTTTTTTTTTTTAACATGGAAGTTTGGCTTGAAAAGAACTTATTGCACAGACACATGTGGCCTCAATAGGATAGATCTTTAACTGATGAGACAGATTCCAGATTCAAGCACACTGTATCAGGGTTTAAATCCTCAGAATTTGGTAATGGAAAGTTTGGGTCACGTTAAGGACTGTGGGATCCAGGGATAAGATTTAGTTTTAAATTAGCCTCTTGGGCACAGGCTGAGCATTCCCCTAAGAAGCACCATATGTCTCAAATTCCACCTTTTTCCTTCTCTCCTGGCACTTCCCTGTGGATGGACCAGAAAACCCCTGACTTCAGGCCGCCTCCTTGTGCGTTTTTTGTGGACCCCCATCCTTATGATGACTTTTTTTTTAACTCTTTAAAAAAGTTTCCCAACCTTTTATTTTGAAAAGTCTCACACTTACGGAAAAGGTGGTATGAATAATGCCTAACCCTGCCCCCCTCCCCTCTCTTCATTTATATCCCTCTACTGGTAACACTTTGCCACAATGACTTTATCTCTCCTCCCTCTTGAGCTGTATTAAGACACACATATCTACCCACTTAGTGTTTGGGGGTGGGGGGTCGGGGTGGGGAAGGCAACCTCTTCCAGATTTCCTTCTGGCACTTTTCCTCATGGCTGCTGGTCTGAGTGGTCAGCATCTGAGACTGCGATTGGGTCCCGTCTACTGGGACAGGGTCCCAGTGAGTTGCAAAGCCACACGTGTGTTTAAAAAGTCTGCACACGCTTGGTTCTTTCTGCTTCCAGGACTCGTGATGACTCAGCTCAGCTGAGGGGCCCTGGAAGTTGCCTGGGGCTTGGTGGTCAGTCAAGAGTGAAACTGGGCTAAGGGAAAAGGAGAGGGCCTGCTCGGAGCCAGGGGCACTTACTTATCCAGCAGGGATTGCAGAGAGGCTCATTTGGAGGCAGGAGGCACTCAGCCAGCTGACCATATAGCACAGTATTCGACTTGTCACTGTTCCTTCATCTGTAGATGGAAAGTATGACGTTCCTACTCCAGAGCCGCTGAGGGTTCAGTTCACTAGAACAGTACCTGGCACACAGCAAGCACTTAGTACATGTATCTGTTACTGTCCTGCTTGCTCCCTTAGGTACCACTCTGAAGCAGAGCTAACAGGTGAGGCAAGAGGTGAGGTCAGTTAGCCTCTTAATCTCAACGAAGCCTCTCCTTGACTCCAACAGGGTGTAGCCCACTGTCTGATCCATCGTTAAAAGCCATTCACTTGGTGAGACTACTTACACTGATGATGAACTATGTGCCAAAACAAACAAACAAACAAACAAACAAACAAACAAACAAACAAGCCAAACCGAGGGAAACATGTTACTGGTCCTTAGGGCCCTTAAACGAGAAGAGAGGAGAGAAGAACAACAGAGAAAGAAAGCGGGACATGGTGGCATTGAGAATAGGACTTTCGGGAAGAAGGCGCATCCGCCAGGAGAAGGCAGTAGAAATGGGGTCCAGGTAAGGTGAGGAAAACCCTGAAGAGGCAAGGAGGCGGATAAGGAGGGGAGGCGAGGAGAGTTAAAGCTTGGGGGACCAGTCAAAATCAGGAACACAGAAGCATGAGGCGGCTTGCTGGGGAATATCGAGAAATTGCTTGGGACGAGAGGAGTCCAAAATACTGGGATCCAAGCCCGGCTGCGGGCAGGGACTCAAGACCGGACACCGAAGAGAGGGCTCAGAGTCACTGAGGAGTGAGGGTGTCCTCTGTGGAGATGACAGGGAGTGACTTCCCAGGGCACCACCGGGTAGTGGGAAGAAAGCACAGCCGAGGACAATACCTGGGATGGAGTCTGCGCTGCCCGGGCCAGGGAAGGAGCCACGGAAAGAGCGATGTGAGGTCAGCAAAGCGTCACGGCAGAACCAAGGAAGGGCAAGATGTCCAGGAGTAGGGCGGCAGTTGGGGTTCGGGGGTTACTCAGAAGTGGAAAACGTATCGGAGGTCGGGGAAGACAAGGACTGAGGCAAGAGAGAGGGCTGGTAAGGCAGCAGGTCTTTGATGAACAGCCAGAGAGCTGCAGAACAAGGCTGGTGTGACCACAGATTAACGATTAGTAAGTGAGCGAAGTGGTGAGAACAGAGGGAGGAAGTATAGACCACGTTCTATATGAGAAATGGAATGGAAACACACTGGAGGCAAATAGAAAGGCGCATATTAGGGCCTGCGTCCGTCTTCAACTGTCCGTGGCAGAGGCAGGAACACGGCACATCCACCCTTCAAACTTCTGTATGCAATTTAACATGCTCTTATGCTCGCTGTCCATAGAGGAGTATCCCTGCCCAGGGATATTTTTATACATTCATACATATAGATGGGTTTCTTTTTTTTTTTCTTAATGTTTATTTACTTTTGAGAGAGAGAGACAGAGACAGAGGGAGAGAGAGACAGAGGGAGAGAGAGAGAACATGTGTGAGCAGGGGAGAGGCAAAAGAGAGGGAGACACAGAATCCAAAGCAGGCTCCAGGCTCTGAGCTGTCAGCACAGAGCCCGACGCGGGGCTTGAACTCACAAACCATGAGATCATAACCTGAGCCGAAGTCGGATGCTTAACCGGCTGAGCCACCCAGGTGCCCCTAGATGTATTTCTTAATAACAGGAGGAGCCATGCGTGCCAGATCCCCAGTAAATAATCCAAATGTCCTATACTTTACATATAGGGACCATTTTGTCCATGAGAGTAAACGAAAGCACAGGTAGAAAGAAACCTTTAAGGCATCATGGGGGTTTTAAAACGTGACTGCAAATCCTTCCCATGGGGGGTGGAGCCTACACCCCTTCCCTTGAACTTGGCGAATTCATGACAGAAGTGGCGTCATTTCCAAGGCGAGATCACAGGAAGCCTCGCTGCTTCTGCCTCTCTGGAAGCTCCTCCCAGAACCCAGCGGCCGTTCTGCGAGAAGGCCACGCCACGTGGGAAAACCTTGTGCAGGTGCCCCCACGGACAGTCCCGGCCAAGCTCAGCCCTGAGTCATGCCCGCCCAGGCATGGGGCATGTGAGGGAAGAGGTCTCCAGACGATCCTAGCCCCCTGCCACTCAAGTCACCTGGACATCCTGCAGCAGAGACCTGCTGTCCCCGCGGGGCCCTGTGCAAATTCCTGACCCCCTGAATCTGTGAGCGTAACAAAGGGGTGGCTGTTTCACACCTCGAAGTTTTGGAGTGGATAACTGGAACAGGTCTTTAAATATGGATTTCCCGCCTTGTCATGGGCATTTCCCGTAATAAAGTCCTTCACTTCGGAGGCAATTTCCATGATTGAGGGTGGCGGGGGGTGGGGGTTGGTGTGAAATGCCACCGGAGCGTCCACACCAGAGACGCACGAGAAACTTACTAATGGGGCAGCGACCGCCGGTGTGAACGTGCAGGAGGTATATCACACCTCACACCACAGCCCCGAGGATCTTACCCTGTCACTTTGGAGAGAATCAACAAATGCAAAGGAACTTGATAAATATTTTCCATAACAAAACACAATTGGTTGCAGTGGGGATCCAGCTCTGGTCCTCATTAGTCACCCTTCACTTGTCAGACAAGCTCCAGATCTCGCTGAAATCCACTGTGGATTCTTTATAGTTTGTTGGGAAATGTGACTCTACGTTTCCTTTATACCACATGCTTTCTGGAGCCTGCTTTTAAATCTAGAGTGCGTGCTTAGCTCCCTCTTCCCATAGGAAAGGAGCATCAGCTTCCAAACAGAGGTAGGAAGGTCGCAGCGGCTGCTTCTGAAGTGGTTGTGGGGGGGAGGGGGGGGAGAGGGGGGGAAGGCCAGGCTGCCATTATCAGGGGCCACCAGGTGCCCCGGGATCACGTTAGGTGATAAAACACTTGGCTGACACCAGAAAAAAGAACATCACTTCTTCTCTCCCCACCCTTGCTCCCTCTTCTTCTTTTTTTTTTTTTTTTAAGGAGGCTTTTTACCCTCATTAAATGAAACCTTATCTCTGAAAGACTGCAATCCTCAGCAAATGACAAGTGCGCCTAATCTCATTTTCTGACAAGTGATTCTGACAGCACCTTCCCTTTGATTTCTGAGACATGTAGTTAGACATATATTAATCTGTCAGTCATCATCCCTAGGAAGAATAAAAAAGAGAGAGAGAAAGAAAGAAATGAACATTTGTGAATATGAAGGCGAGACAAGAGGCTAGGACACCTATTTTAACTGATGCATGAATACTCCTTTCTCAGGCAGCCCCTCCCCTTCCGGCACAGGGAACATCCCCAGAGGGGAGACTGAAGCGGGCCCATCAAAGGGCCAGGGGAACAGGCATCCGTGATCTCAGGTTATGTGGTTCAGGGGAAGGACGTGTGCTCTCGAGTGAGGCAGATCAGGTCCAAACCCCTGTCCTACGTAAAGGCCAGGTGGATTGGATAAGATCTTTAATCTCTGCACATCAGAATCCTATCTGTAGGATGGGGCTCAGGGCATCGGCTGGCTGTAAAGGATAAATAATCTGTATTAACGTAAATGCAGGGATAGAGCAGGCACCCAGTCCACAGAAGTGCTACCTACTGTCATTTCTGCTGGGGTCTCCTGGGGAGACGTTGAATTGGGGGAGCAGGGGAAACACAAGATGTACCCCCATTCCCTAAGAGGTAATGTACATAGAAGGAATTCTAGAACTGCAGGGAAGCTCTCACAAAGACTGCCAGGGAGAACCACATAAAAACTGGCACCCCACAACTATTTACAACTCAGCCTAGCATGCAAGTTGCTCCTAAACTATGCTCAAGAGATCCTTTCTCTTTTTCTGTAACCTTAAAGCAGATTCTTAACTGAGGCATTTGTAAAGGGGAGTGAATGCATACTTTTTTTTTTTTTTGGAGGGGTAGGGGGAGTCATGGGCACGAAATCGGTCCTGGGTCACTCTGGGGTGAACCACGTCCATCTGCCTGTTTGATAGAATAAAAGTTAATTTGATATCGTCTAACACGTCATTAGTCAATACCTGCATTGGGAGATGTCACCAACGTAAGTTTCTTTTCTCTTCACACAGAGACTGGCAAAGGCTTGGGACTGGCAAAGGGACCAGCCTTACCTCAGAGCTAACAGGGCATGAATGTGTCAGGTGTTGGGGATTCTTTTTTGAGAGCCACAGAAGACAAGCACGGACGGAAAGCTGTCTGATGTGCCAAGCGAGGCTGTTCCCCTTTGTCATTTGGTTTTCAAGAGGCTTGCCAACATATTCTGAAGACACCGGGCCTGCAAATGATCCAGAAAAGTCTTCTCTAGGAGTATACTACTCTCAGACAGGCTTCCGGGTTATATGCCTCAACTCCTCTACCTGCCCCCAAGTGACACAAAACAAAATGCCTCCCCACTCTTTCCAAGGCCCTCGCTGTATTGGTTCCATTTTCCAGGGATTGTGATCAGGTGGATGTGTTTAGCGTTGTGACATGCTAAACCAAGGAATGGAGAAGAGAACGGAAAATGAAGAGTTTACGGACACATTTCCTCCCCCTTCCATACAAAGTGTTGTTCCATGAAAAGCAGGTACCTCTTAGGACATCTGCTATTTTCTTCTCTCCTTTTTCTCTTTGAATCTGAATGCTTGGCCATGCGTCTGTCTTCACGGAAATGAATAGGGTGGAACTATGGTCATGGCTCTCCCCCCCCCACTGATGGAAGAACACTTGGGACAGGACAGACCGGGAGAACGAGACGGCCCGTGCTCAGGCAAAAATTATTCTGCACATCAGCTACAGGGGAGACCGCCTTGTTCCTCCTCCTCCGCCTCCCTTACCCACTCGTCTGCCAACTGGATAGTAATGGCCCCCGAAGGAGGAGGAGTTCCAGTACCGGGGTGGAAATACAACTGAGGAAAATCCCTGGAGGAAACGCAATAGAGTTTTTGGTTTTAGCAAAAATGAACTAGAAAGTCTTCAAACAAGGGAACACCGTAACTGCTCCGTGTTTGTGAACTCAGATTTTATAGTCCCAAGGAAAACAGATCAACCGAACAAATGACCAAGCTGCTCGCAAACCATGTCAACCACGGGGGTACATGAGAGGCGCGCACAGTGCCGTGTTGGGCTCGTCAAACACGACCTCGGAGTCAAAAGTCCTGGTTGGCATTCTGACCATGCCTATCGCTTCCCTGCTCTGGGCCTCCTCAGTAAAGTGGGTCTTGTTATATGAGCCCCTCTCAGGATTTGAAACACCTATATAGAAACACCTATATAGTTAAAAGGCACT